>NC_044929.1:3664975-3733885 GCF_003576645.1 Ipomoea triloba
ATTTAAAAAAAAAAAAAAAGAGACAAAAACGACGTAGTTTTGGACCCAGGTCCACCTTGCAAGGTGACCTGGGTCCACAGCATAATTTGCCTTGACCCATTTAACCCATATAAAAATACGGGTTATACATGTCGAACCCAATTAACTCACAAGTTACCCACTTACCCATTTTAATAAAATTAAAATTTTAAAACTTACAATTATAAACCTTTTTTCTTTTCCCTTCACTTGGAACTTTGAACAAATTGTTATTAAGTTAAACCTAAGTATTGTGGATTTCATATTTGTAGTATTTGTATCATACAGTGTTCTGTGATTTTGTAAAAACTTGATGAATGCAAAATTTTGTCTTTTATTAAAATTTGTATATAATATTATTTTAGTAATTTTAAATTTTACACTTTTAAAAGTGTGTTGATGAGTTGGTTTGCATACTAGCTCGTCAAAATGTAAGTGAGTTTACAAATATCCAACCGGTTTTTAAAATGGGCTAAGTCAGGCCATACTTTTTCGCTGACCCATCAAGGGCCAACCTGCCCACATTGACAACGCAAATTATATCGTGGACCGGGTCCACAATGCATTGTGGACCGCGGTCCCAAAACGATGTCGTTTAATTAATGAAAACAGGCGGATGAATTCGCGTCACTCACTTTCTTCATATATACTGCATTTCTTTCATATATACTGCAGTTACATTTCAACACAACTGCAGTTACCTTCCAACACAACTGCAGTTACTTTTTGATATAACTACAGTTTCATTCGATAATATAAAAAACACAAAAGTGAAACTGTTATTCAGTATATCTGTTCATATACACTGCAGTTACATTTCAACACAACTACAGTTACGTTTTGATATAACTACAGTTTCATTCGATAATATCAAACACAAATGTGAAACTGTTATTCAGTATCTTTTCATATACACTCCACTTTCTTTTCAACACAACTATAGTTACTTTTTGATATAACTACAGTTTCATTCGATAATATCAAAACAAATGTAAGGCAGTATCTTTTGGAATGAACTGTAGTGTCAATTACGGGGCTCCATCTCCCACTTACTAAAACGACGTCGTTTTGGGACCGCGTCCACAATGCATTGTGGACCCGCGGTCCACGAATAAGAACTGCATTGACAACCCTAAATCTAACCCCATAGAAGATGTCATGTCCATGTCACCATGTGTATGATATACTTATGGCCCTTATTCTTGTACATGACATTTCAAATAAATATGATATTTTTAAGACACTAAATTTCATATTACATTACTCATTCAAATTTAGCCTCATTCTCTTTACTTTAGCTCATTCTCTAGCTACGGTTGCCTACTCTCACGCTAATAATTTATTTTGGGACTCTATTCCCCTGCTTTTTTGAGTAATATATAATTTCACTATCATATGATTGCTTTCAAAAAAAAATATTACATTACTCAAAATTCATACTCTACTCTTCGAACTCTAAAGTCTTGCAAGCTTCTAAGCAATCACATATCCATGTAATGTGAAATTATCTAATCAAGCCAAAAAACCTTGTGGTCTAGTGGTACCGGTGTCCCGGAAAACACTCTCACAATGGAGGCATCTGTTGAGACTCTGATACTACATTGTAACAGAGTCAAAAAAAAAAAAATCTAATCAGAGCCAAAATTTTCGCCCAACTTTATTTGGGTAAAAAATTATGTCCAACTTAAGCCATTAGAAAGAAATATCAGCCACTACATTACGGATCATCTCCCAACATTGCTAGAAAATTTCTATTTCAATTTCCCCTAACTTCCTACCAATTTGAATGTTTGATGAGAAATGCAAATTTCTAACCATAACACCAATAATTATTGTGGGACCACAGTCCAAAAACGATATCGTTTGGCATAATGTTTTTTTTTTTCACATGACTCATCTGCAATATATAGTTTATAACTCATAATGTACATTATTCTAACAATAATGTACATTATTTACTTCAGAAGTTAAATATTCTAAACTCATAATGTACATTATTCTAACGCATAAAATACATTATCTAAACGCATACATTATTCTAACAGATAACGTACATTATTCTAACTCATAAAATTCAGCGATGTCGTTTACATTATTCTAACTCATAAAATTTAGCGACGCCATTTATATATCTAACACCATAAATTTAACAACGTCCATTTTAATCGTGGTCCACACAACTATGTGGACGACCATAATTTGCCCAATTAACACTTGCAAATTGTAATAAGTTAATGGTATCATCTAACCTAATAAATTAGAGTACTTGCCACTCGCCTAAACTTTTCTATACTCTATGCCTCAGTAAAAATTGGTGATCTCCTGTCTTTACATGCAAGAAGCATTTATCCTAACCATTTGGCCAGTCCCCTACCACTTAGTGTGCTAACCATTGGGACTAGGGTTAGTCCTCTGGCTGTCGACTGGAATGATATCTTTGGGCAAACTCAAAAAAAATAAGACAAGAACATTCGCTAAAGATCATATCAATTATCAAGCATGTTTAACCCATATTATATAAATATAAATGAATAATCTAATTATCAACTTAGACACTTTAGTTGAATAGAAATACTTTCTTTAATTTAATTAACATGAAATCCAAATAGAGTTGTCAATATGAGTCCAAGTTAGACCAGTTCAAGTTAGACTAGTTCAATATGTATTTTAGACGGATTAAGTTAGAAATATACAAATCATATACATGTATTACTCATGTTATAATCTAACCTTGATTGCAAAAGCAATAGGATCAAGCAAACCTCCGGCCATAGTTGTTTGCTTGTATTGTTGTCTCCCACTTAACCTCCGAACAATATAAAAGATTTATTTTTAGGTATTATCAAACCAGTGACATAATTGTACCTACGTACACTAATATAGCCTTATATGCATGGTTGCAGTAGGCGCTAGGCGCTAGTCAGACGGTAGACTAGCGCCTAGCGGTCTAGGCGGTTCTAAACGGCGACCTATAAAAACAAAAAATTTAATTCATGTGTGTGGGTGTATGTCATATATTATATTGTATATACCTCTTACTTCTCTTATATAAATAAATAAATTTAAATATATATAAATATAATAATAAAATTAATAAGGCCGACTCGCTCGAGTTAACTCGGCTAATTCTGCCGAGTTGGGCGCGTTAAGTCGGCCAAATTCGACCCAGTCGGCCGCCAACTCGATCTAATCGGCCGAGTTAGGCGCTAGGCGGACGCCTAGGCAGCAATTCGCCTCGGTATGGGAGCGCCTAGCGCCTAGGCGGGGATTTTTGCAACAAGTGCTTATATGTCATCAATATATACTCTGTAAACCATTATTTCTGTTTCAACCTTAATGCTACCACTAATAGTCATAAAAAAAAAACTCTTATTAACTTGCACCACAGTAATGTGACTTGATGGAAAATGTTATTCCAGGTTAGGCATAAAAAATGTTGGCTTGACCCATCAATTGTTATGCCGTGGACCCAGGTCCACCTTGCAAGGTGGACCTGAGTCTACATTCACATACACTATACTCTACATTCACACTTTGTAAACTCGTTCACACATTACAAGATTATATGTTTAGTAACTATATTACCACTGTTATGCATTCACACATTCAAAACTCTATACTCACAGGTCCTATACTCCATATTCACAACTTGAGAACTTCACATTCACACATTATAGGGCTACAAGTTGCTAGAACTTCTTAACTCTATTACAGATTCACACATGCATAACTCTACATTCACGATTTCTATACTCTATATTCACAATTTGAAACCTCCACATTCACACATTTCTGGGCAACTCTACATTCACACAATCATAAATGTACATTCACGATTCCTATACTCTACATTCACACTTTGAAACCTTTACATTCACACATTTTTGGACAACTCTATATTCAGCAATATGTTTACTAATTTAAAAAAAAAAAAAAAAGAGACAAAAACGACGTAGTTTTGGACCCAGGTCCACCTTGCAAGGTGGACCTGGGTCCACAGCATAATTTGCCTTGACCCATTTAACCCATATAAAAATACGGGTTATACATGTCGAACCCAATTAACTCACAAGTTACCCACTTACCCATTTTAATAAAATTAAAATTTTAAAACTTTACAATTATAAACCTTTTTCTTTTCCCTTCACTTGGAACTTTGAACAAATTGTTATTAAGTTAAACCTAAGTATTGTGGATTTCATATTTGTAGTATTTGTATCATACAGTGTTCTGTGATTTTGTAAAAACTTGATGAATGCAAAATTTTGTCTTTTATTAAATATTTGTATATAATATTATTTTAGTAATTTTAAATTTTACACTTTTAAAAGTGTGTTGATGAGTTGGTTTGCATACTAGCTCGTCAAAATGTAAGTGAGTTTACAAATATCCAACCGGTTTTTAAAATGGGCTAAGTCAGGCCATACTTTTTTCGCTGACCCATCAAGGGCCAACCTGCCCACATTGACAACGCAAATTATATCGTGGACCGTGGTCCACAATGCATTGTGGACCGCGGTCCCAAAACGATGTCGTTTTAATTAATGAAAACAGGCGGATGAATTCGCGTCACTCACTTTCTTTTCATATATACTGCACTTTCTTTTCATATATACTGCAGTTACATTTCAACACAACTGCAGTTACCTTCCAACACAACTGCAGTTACTTTTTGATATAACTACAGTTTCATTCGATAATATAAAAACACAAAAGTGAAACTGTTATTCAGTATCTGTTCATATACACTGCAGTTACATTTCAACACAACTACAGTTACGTTTTGATATAACTACAGTTTCATTCGATAATATCAAACACAAATGTGAAACTGTTATTCAGTATCTTTTCATATACACTCCACTTTCTTTTCAACACAACTATAGTTACTTTTTGATATAACTACAGTTTCATTCGATAATATCAAAACAAATGTAAGGCAGTATCTTTTGGAATGAACTGTAGTGTCAATTACGGGGCTCCATCTCCCACTTACTAAAACGACGTCGTTTTGGGACCGCGGTCCACAATGCATTGTGGACCGCGGTCCACGATATAAGAACTGCATTGACAACTCTAAATCTAACCCCATAGAAGATGTCATGTCCATGTCACCATGTGTTATGATATACTTATGGCCCTTATTCTTGTTACATGACATTTCAAATAAATATGATATTTTTTAAGACACTAAATTTCATATTACATTACTCATTCAAATACTTTAGCTCATTCTCTTACTTTAGCTCATTCTCTAGCTACGGTTGCCTACTCTCACGCTAATAATTTATTTTGGGACTCTATTCCCCTGCTTTTTTGAGTAATATATAATTCACTATCATATGATTTGCTTTCAAAAAAAAATATTACATTACTCAAAATCTCATACTCTACTCTTCGAACTCTAAAGTCTTGCAAGCTTCTAAGCAATCACATATCCATGTTAATGTGAAATTATCTAATCAGAGCCAAGTCAAAAACCTTGTGGTCTAGTGGTACCCGGTGTCCCGGAAAACACTCTCACAATGGAGGCATCTGTTGAGACTCTGATACTACATTGTAACAGAGTCAAAAAAAAAAAAAATCTAATCAGAGCCAAAATTTTCGCCCAACTTTATTTGTGGTAAAAAATTATGTCCAACTTAAGCCATTAGAAAGAAATATCAGCCACTACATTACGGATCATCTCCCAACATTGCTAGAAAATTTCTATTTCAATTTCCCCTAACTTCCTACCAATTTGAATGTTTGATGAGAAATGCAAATTTCTAACCATAACACCAATAATTATTGTGTGGACCACAGTCCAAAAACGATATCGTTTGGCATAATGTTTTTTTTTTTCACATGACTCATCTGCAATATATAGTTTTATAACTCATAATGTACATTATTCTAACACATAATGTACATTATTTTACTTCAGAAGTTTAAATATTCTAAACTCATAATGTACATTATTCTAACGCATAAAATACATTATTCTAACGCATAAAGTACATTATTCTAACAGATAACGTACATTATTCTAACTCATAAAATTCAGCGATGTCGTTTACATTATTCTAACTCATAAAATTTAGCGACGCCATTTATATTATTCTAACTCATAAATTTAACAACGTCATTTTAAATCGTGGTCCACACAACTATGTGGACGACCATAATTTGCCCAATTAACACTTGCAAATTGTAATAAGTTAATGGTATCATCTAACCCTAATAAATTAGAGTACTTGCCACTCGCCTAAACTTTTCTATACTCTATGCCTCAGTAAAAATTGGTGATCTCCTGTCTTTACATGCAAGAAGCATTTATTTAGAAGCTAAAGTAATAGAATGGTGTTTGTTATCCTAGCTTTCTTGAAATTTCCACAAGAAAAGAGAGCTATAGCTAAACAAATATTTGTCCATGCAGGCCGGATAACATAAAGAATTAAAAAGAGGGCCTCAAATTAACTGACCAATATCTGGGAACATGGAAGCTGTCAGTGTGAATCTAAGAACATGGAAGTGTCAAAGGTTCACACATATTAATGCAAAACATGTCTGCAAAAGTTGGAAACCTGCATTTTGTGTCTTGGCTTCGCCAATATATATATACAATGCGGTAAGATCAGAGATCTCCTCGTCTGTTGTTCTCTTTTTGTCTGCTCTTTAATTTCTCAGTTTGAATAGGTTTTTTTTTTTAGTTAATTTAATGGATGACTCTTAATATGGGGTTAGGTTGTTGCAATTGCATATCATAAATTTTTGTTTTTGTGTAATGTGTTAATTACTTAATTATAAGATGAATAAATTTAAGAAAAAAGTGTTAAATAAGCTACTGAACTTTAATTTTATAATTTATGTAATTGAATCATCAAATAAAAAGTGTACAATATAATTAGACCATTAAAAACTCAAAAATTGTGCAAATAACATTTTTTACAGGTTATTTTCAATTTTCTATTAAATATGTGTTATAATGTCAAATTATATATAAAAGTTATTTTAATTATTATTTTTAAAAATTAAAAGAAAAATATTTTCAATTTCAAAAGAAGGTGAAAACCGTCATGGCACCTCTACCTTCATCTGTTGTGGATGAAGAGCTTGCTTGGTAGCCATGGTTGCCCCCACTTTTACCCTAGACGAGGATAGAGACAGCCAAGGTTGCCCCCTCCTTCATCTAGATCAGACGAAGGAGGGGGCAGCCATAGCTGCCTCCATCCTCGTCTAGACGAAGGTGGGGGCAACCATGGCTGTCTCCACAACAGACGAAGGTGAGGGCTGCCATAGTTGCCTACCCCTTCATCCACAGCAGAGCAGATGAAGCAAACGAAGGTTGGCTTGGCTCCACCTTCTTCTAATTTTTTTTTAAAGAAAAATTGTTTTTTAAATTTTAAAAACAATAATTAAAATAATTTTTATATATAATTTAACATTATGACATCATATTTTATCACAGAAACTTAAAAGTAACCTGTAAAAAATGTTATTTGCATAATTTTTATTTGTTTGATGGTCCAACTGCACACATATTTTTATTTGATGGTTCAATTACACAAAGTGTAAACGTACAGTATCCTATTTAACACTTTTTCCTACATTTAATCCCTTAATTTATTTCTTTTTAAAGTATAAATATGCTCCCTACACTTGTGGAGCAAATAAATCTCTATGTAAATTTACTTTAAAAGAAGAATGTTTTGGTAATTCGATATATCACTTTTCTTTTTCTTTCTCCTTCATTGTCATTCTACTAACCATCAGTGTTGTAAAAATCTCGTCTAGGCACGGATTAATCGGCGCCTAGCCACTAGGCGCTGAACGGCCGCCTAACGTATTACCATAATCGGTGATCTAGGCAGCCGACTAGGCTGCCAAGGCCTCCTATATGATCATATCTTAAATTGATTAGATAATTAATGGTCTGAGCGTGTTCATCTTATAATTAAGAAATTATATCTACAACTAGGATGTTAATTAAAGGACCAAATGTGTTTAGTTTATAATTTTATTTTTTTTGGATAACTCTTTAACTCCTAATTAAATGACCAAATGTGTCTAGTAACTCTCTTTTTTTTTTTTAGTTTACAATTTTCTTCATAAGTAACTCTTTAACTCCTAATATTACATTTTGATTTTAAACATTACATTTTTCATTATAAGTAGCAAACGATTTATTTCTGATATATTACATTTTTTAACATATATAAGTACTACGTATTACGTTTTCATATTGACTCGAACCGTCGTCTCGCGGACAACTGTAAGATAGTCTTACAGGAAACTCCCATTTTCTTAATGGTTAAGAATACCGAGTACAATTAATCTATCACAACACTTAAAAATTTTAATAAATAAAAATAATATTTAGAGTACCAACTACCAATGCATTTATTATATTGTAATTTACTTGGTAAAAAGTAAGAATTGATTACTGATGAACCAAAACAAATATCTTGGTTCTTCGTTCAAACCTAATTAATTACACAACCCCACCGTCCCAACTTTTTACTGAATATCATTACTATTAATAAGTAAACCTGTTTATACTTTGACTTTTGTTCAAAACAAAAAAGCATAAAGAAAACCTAAACGACCATAGGTTTCTGTCGTCTTATTGGTGGTCCGGTAACAGCTCTGCATAGAAACAATACAAACTTCTGGAATCGGTTTTGTTTTTTGTTTTCTTTTGGTCTATTTTTGTCCATTTCGTATTGCAAAATGCAAAGGATTAGTTTAATTATTTGAAGGCTCTATTGGGAAGAAGGACTACTTGGTAGGGATTATCATAGTTCGGTTCAAATATATCAATTTGAATTTAATCGGGCACTATAGCAACTATTGGAATCATAGAGATAGTTTTGGTTACGATTCAAAACCAAACCTAAAAGATTATGATTTTGATTTCCAAAATCAGGAACCGGAATTGTCGGTTTCAGTTCCAAACTGAAAATAATAATAATAATAATAACAGTTAAATTTGGGTTATTTTAAAAATAAAAAATAGAATTAAAAAAATAATAAAATGTTTGGACCGACAGTTCCCGAAACCAGAATCAAAACCTTCATAAAAAGTTCTAGTTCTAGTTTATCATTTCTTAGAGTCGTGAAGCGGCAATTTGAAACCACAGTCATATCTACTAGTTAAGCTCTGTCATCTCTCAAATTAACCAAATGATGATTCTTTTTACATGAAAAATTATATTTTTGTCTCTCAATTGTTTAATAGTTATAAATGTAGTCTATTTCTTTCAACTATTGTTTATATAGTAGTTCAAGTGTTGACCTAGTTGTAAATTTAGTTAATATCTTTTCGTTGTTGCAATTTTAGTCCTTTAATTGTTAATCAGTTCGCAAATTAAGTACTTTAAATGATCGGCTAGATATGTAACAATTGAAATATTATATTTATAATAACTGAAATGTATGGGTTAAATTTGCAATTAGGTCAACAATTAAAGATTTAGATTTAAAACAATTGAAAAATAAGTATCATATTTATAACTCAAAAATAATTGAGGGACAAAAAGTGTAATCTTATTTTTTAATGAATTTACTTGATATACTTTTATTTTATTTCATTTTTTTATCTGGCAACAAATCATTAAAATCAGCTATTCACTTTATTCTCCTTTTCTAATATTTTATCCAATTAGCAAAGGACAGGTAACGGATTATCATTACTTAATTGGAAGATACTAGCTAGCAATTTCCATTACGGATTATTATTAGTTCATTGGAAGATACTAGCTAGCAATTTCCATTTTTATTAACCTTTCTTGCAGCCAAAGCACAACAACTTATACCATGAACCAAAGTCTACTTTGCATTGTAGTTCTAGTCCAAAAATAACATTTAGATTCTGCATTTGTAGTTGACACATTTTGTACCTACAGTTAACAATTTATGTACCAGTAGCTATCATATTATGTGTCAGCAATTATTCAAGTTACATGTACATAAAGGTCCTGTTTGGTAAATGGTTGTTGGCTGATTGGGTTGGATGTTTGGATTAGAAGGTATGATTTGTTGATAATATTAGTTGATTGTAGAAAGTTGTTTGATAAATTAGCTGTTAGCTGATAGCTGTTTGGTATAATTTCTTTTCTCAAAAAGCTAATTGAAAATGCTGCTTTGAGTAGCCTTTTGAATTTTAGCATTTTGGAGTTATAAAAAACTTATTAACCAAACAACTAATAGTGGTCAAATAAGCCAAAATTGGCTGATAGGCTACCAAACAGGGCCTTAGTGTTAACTCTAGGATAGAATGTGTTAATAGTAAGTGCAAAATTTTTGTATTATTGGTCCATGGTATAACAATTAGTTAAGCACCTTGTAATCTGATGACATCATTGTTGCTTTTTATAATGAAGATCGCAAGTTTGCATTTCATTCTAATTCAGAGTTGACATGATTATTGAACAGATACTATGAGTCTATGAATAGGTTAGAGTATACTTAAAAAAAATTGAAAATTACTAATATATATATTATGGATGGAAGGTGTAATTTAATGATATGTAACCGAAAAGGCATCAAACGCGTTGTAATTCAAACGCATGTATACTTTTTCATCAATTCAAACCTTCAAAAAATAAATTTAAAAAAAAAAAAAAAGTCTTTATAAGTCCGAGTTCCGACCCTGAATCCCCCATAAATCACTCCTGCTTCTCTCTTCTTAATTATACTCCACTTTCACTGAGTGGCAACCTTATTACAAAAGCAAAGGAATCCAAATAGTTATCTATCTGCAGAAAAGAATGGCCCTTCAAGCGTTAGGCATTGTGGCAATGGTGTTTCTTGTTCTTTCATGTGGAGAATGCGAGGGAATCAATGGCGGGTCGTCTTCGTCTTGCAACCCGGCTGATCTCAAGGGTCTAGTTGGGATGAAGGCGAGGATTCATTCCGATTACTCGGGGCGAACGGGGAGGTGGGTAGGCCAAGACTGCTGCAAATGGGAAGGCATTTCCTGCAACAATGAAACCGGGAGGGTGGTCGAGATCAATCTCCCGGGCTTGTATACTTCCGGGGGAGCTCCTTTCCAGGCTAGAATGGATGGGTTGGTCTCTGAATCCATTGCTCTTCTCACCGCTCTTCAAGTGATTGACATTGGCGGGCAGGAGGGCCTGACAGGGGAAATTCCATCGGTTATCGGTTTTCACCTCCACGATCTCAGAATCCTTAGGCTCTTCGGTAACAGCTTCACTGGTTCATTACCTGAGAGCATAGGTAAGCTGACCAAACTCGAAGTACTGGAGCTCTTCGAGAACAAATTTTCCGGGTTTCTTCCTCCGAGTCTGGGGAGTCTGGCAAGTCTGAGAACTCTGTCTTGTTATTCTAATAAGTTTTCTGGGATTATACCTGACTCCTTCACAGAACTGAGAAGCCTAGAGATTCTCCATCTTCAGAACAATTTGTTGTCTGGGAATATCCCAGCAGCCATTGGCAACCTGCAAGCATTGAAAGAGCTTGATTTATCAAGCAATTCTTTGAGTGGGAAAATCCCGGGGTCGATCACGAATCTCACCTCCATTCAAGTTATGTATCTGGATGATAACCATCTTGAAGGAGATATACCATTTCCTTCAACATCTGGTGAGCTGCCTAAACTCGGGTTTCTGAGACTTGACGATAATCGCCTCACCGGGGGAATTCCTCCATCCATTGCCTATTTGACTTCCCTCCAAAGACTCTCTCTATCAAACAATCAGCTCCAAGGTCCTCTCCCTGAAACTATAGGGGATATGCAATCCCTAACAGATCTTTATCTCGAAGAAAACCAACTATCCGGTCATATACCATCATCAATAGCCAATCTCTCGCAGCTCCAAGTCCTCTCGGTTTCCCAGAACCAGATTCTCGGTCCATTGCCTCAAGAAATGGTTGCACTTAAAAACCTTGACACCCTCAATCTATCATTCAACAATTTGAATCTTTCAGTCGTCCCCAAGTGGATGGTAAAGTTGCCATCACTGACTCATCTTTACTTGGGTGGATGTGGAATCCGGGGAAAAATCCCGGATTATCTTCAATCAGTTCACACCAAACTCATCGAGCTAGATTTGTCATCCAACCATCTCACCGGAAGAATCCCGCCATGGCTAGGGAGCTCTGAACAGCTCTACTTGTTAAACCTGTCTGCAAACAATCTAGTCCATGAAGTTCCAAGTACTTTCACAGATCTTGAAACCATGGGAGTACTGGATCTTCACTCAAACAAGTTAACAGGGAGTATAGAGCAAGTTATTCAGATGAAAATCAGATTTGGGGGTGGAGTATTGGACTATATTGATCTGTCAGACAACAAGTTCAGTACTGGTGTTGAGCAATTAGGTAAGGGAGAGCAGCAGAGTATTACACATATTAATTTATCAAGAAACAACCTTCAAGGGAGATTGCCAACCTCCATTGGAGAACTGAAATCACTGAAGAAGTTGGATTTGAGTTATAATAAGATAGGCTATGACTTGCCGGTATCAATGGCAAACATAAGCACCTTGGAGACTCTGAAGCTCCAGGAAAATCAGTTTCACGGCACCATCCCAGAAGAATTTTTGCAGCTTAGAAACCTGAAAGAGCTGAACATGTCTCATAATCATCTTGAAGGGAAAATCCCTTCTGGAAAACCATTTAGTGATTTTCCCAGCAGTGCTTTCTCGGGAAACAAAGACTTATGTGGGTTTCCTCTTCCCCCCTGTAGCCTTTCATAGTTGGCTTTTTTCGCTATTCAACATCCTTCAAATAGCCATATTAGGAAAACATAACTGATGATGTTTCAAGTTTAAGTATCCAACTTGTTGGTGTACAAGACAGTATTTACAAAAATTATATATAATTGTTACAACTGCTGCTTAGATTTTCTTAACATTTAAGGTTTTTGCAGGCACACAAACATCTCACTGGTCACTGAGCGTAGAAGTGTTTTCACACAGGTGCCAGTTTTATGGCATCATAAAGAAAGAAGCTTTCAATGAAAGGCAAAAAAAACAAATAAAGAATTTCTTTTATTGCAATTATTTCGGGAGTCTACACAATTTTGTGCACCTACTCAAGGGGATCTTGATTCAATCCCAGTTGCTGATAATTAGCATAATCAATTTCATTTAAACGTAAACAACACAAGATCTGCTCTGGCATTTCTTCAGATTTGTTACCCTGATTTGCAAAAAAAAAAAAAAAAAAAACAGTATTGTTATGAAGATTGTCAAGCTGAAATAACACTTTATAAAATAAAATTTCTATGGGCATTACTTACCTGAATTGTGAGGCCAAAATCTAAGGTGAAGTGCTTTAATCTATCAAAAAATGCTTCGAAACCCTTCCGGGAGATGTAACTGAATCTGTGCATATCTAAATCAATCTCAAGATAATTTTCTCCCTGCAAAATAGTTCATATGAATTGCTATCAAGAACCATTCGGCTATAAAACTTGGTTCACATTAAAAAAAAAAAAAAAACTTTAGACTTACCGTATAAAACTCATGTTGAGGACGTGAAAGAACAGGCTTTTCATTGTATGCGTGCATAAGCTTCCTCTCTGCTGCACTTAATGGCAGATCATCGACATTTGCTACCCGACCTAAAATCTTCAACCGTTCCCTAAATGGTACAATACTGTCTACAGGAAAACCCTTCACTTTTTCCACTTCATCATCAATTAGCTTCTGTAAGTTTAAATCAAAAGCAGAAAAGAACATAACTAAGAAATCTGAAAAAGATCACCAATAAATCAATCTTGCAAGTGAAATCGAATAAAAAGAGCAGCAAGTTTAGAAGCACTGGAAAAAAAAAAACCATAAATTTTGCCAATAAATGATAGGATAAAACAGAATAGAAATTAATAGTAGCTCAAACTTACTCTTATACTCTCCTGAAAATGAGATGGAAGCTCTTTTGTATAACTTTCTGAAAGTTTGAAGTAAAAAACAAAACTTATTCCTTCCCCATCTGTTTCACTCTGGAAAATTGAGGCTGGATATAACGGTACCTGCAATATTAAAATTGCACGTCATCAGCACAAAATGTATTGCATCATACGGAGAACTTTGTTGTGTAATAGAACATATTGGATCATGCCATATTGTGTCTAAACTTAAAAGCTTACAGGGAATAGAATTACACTTTAGCTACTTCATGATTTTCAGCATTAAAACAGTGCTCAAATTCAAAATGTGAAGGGCCCATAGAAGATAGAAATGGTTATATATGTAGGCTCGTTGTTTTAAGACAACAGGACATTGAATGCACCAAAGGCATGGTTTGATAAAAAGAACCAAAAAATTCAAAAGACAAAGGAACAACTAAGCATGCTACAATAGGAGTTAACAACAGCAAATAACATTTTGAGGTTGATAGTAGTAGCAAGGCCGGCGCTGGGCAAGGACAGCTGGGTTCTTGCTCAGGGGTATGTATGTATGTGTGTGTGTGTGTGTGTGTATATATATAAATTGTTTATTCGCTTTTATAAACTATAATTATTTATTTATGAAGCCACTGATGCAGTTATTGATTATTTTACATTTAGGAAAGCACATAGAATTTTTTTTCATGATTATTATTGTGTATGTAAAATTGTTATAAACTTGTGAATCTTATTTTCAAGTTATTTGACTTTAGTATTTTTTTTCCTGACGTAATTTAAATTTTAGGTATGAAAATATATTTTAACTTCGGGTAGGGCCTATTTTTTTGTCATGCCCGGACCTATAAAATGCTGGGGCCATGCCTGAGTAGTAGACTATAAAAAACAAAGGGTACCTGACAATTCACAACAAGTATGTGCGGAAGCCTCCCTGAAGATTCAGTAATAGGAAGTTCCACAAGCCTGGCAATGTGATCTATTTTTCTTTGAGATAGAAATACATCAACACCAAAAGGGTAATATGCTGCACAGTTTGGAGCAAAATCCTTCTTTTTATCCCTGACAAAGAAAGCATAATCCAAAAGGGAAAGAAGAATCAAGGAAGTTAGAAGATAGATTGCAGAGTCAGCTAGGCAGATACACAGATTGCACAAGTAACAAAAAGAGAAATAAAATTATACTTAAACTGAGTAGTTAACTCCTTGAACTCAATAAGGGAAACAAATTGCATAAGCACAATTCTTAGGAATGAACACAATGGTATGAATCACTAACCGAAAGTAGTTCTCTCCTCGAACTCTAAAAGTCCCTGCTTCAATATGAGACCAACTGTCTGGCATTTTCTTCTCCAAGGGACAAAATGGAACTTGGGAACCAGCTATTGGTCTACGCAGAAGTGACTTGGATGAAACTGCAATACATAAGAAATCAGTACCTTTCTTTCACTCTCCATTTCGATAGATAGAGGCAAGAGGGTTTCAACCCTTAAACCAATTCATATTGCTACTTATCCCTAATAGTCTAGACTTTTGTGATCAATTATCCAAAATTATGACAAACTAGTATCCATGGGAAATAGAGGATTACTGAAATGACACACTTATTTCCTATTGCCCATGAGCTCATTAATTCCTTATCACCGGAAATTCTCCTTAAGACAGCTTTGCCCTTAACCAGCTCAAGACTTTATTGATACTTGATAGATGAACATATAGTTGCAGTTGCTTTTAGAACTTATATGATGGAACAAAAGAATTTTGAGCTGAAGTGACGAGATCAAAAAGTGGAACAAAATTAATATATAAACTCACGTAGTGTGGAAGGAGGATGTCCCTCTTTCCATTTGAAGGACAGTTTCAATGCAGCTTTCTTCCTTGCACTTGGAGGACTGGAGTCAACAGATCTTCTCTTCTCAATAGGAGCAACAGCAGAAGCAAGACAGGGTAGACAGTTATGTGGAAGGATTCCACAGTCATCCAACAAGCCATTACCTCGGCTACAACTTTCAGTTGTGCAAGAAGAGATTTCATTCGGCTTTATCTCACACTGTGATCCATCAGCATCTTTTGAATGCATTGAACTATGCTGATGGCTGAAAGATTTAGTATTGCCACTAACAGAGCTACGAGCAGAATGGCTAGTAGATGAATTCCCAGGCCTATGTGCATTTTCAGCTTCAGAGCCATTGATAGAGTGAACATCTGTAGAAGGGAAAAATCCAAAAATGAGTCCTCTACTACCGTGGTAGAAACTGAGGATTAATATTTGCATCTCTGAAATACTTACCATCAGTAACACTCTGAAACTCTTCATCACTGCAGTCACATTCAAATATGGTTGCAGAATCATACCATGCTTCTTCAACACTTCCTGCCATCACCCATTATATGCAAGAAACTTTAGTCCAGATAATACAGCAATTCTAAATAATTTAACTTACAAGGAATAGAGTATGACTGTAGTGAAGGACAGTTGCAATCTACAGAAACATATAAAGATTAAAGAAATAAAGAATCATTGACAAGGTTATCAAGTGACTTCCTGAAGTTGTTGAAAATGACTTGACAACATATAACCTAACATCCAGTTTCAGAATAGGCAAGAAAAGGAGTGCATGATAAGCACTCAGCAATTTAAACTTTGACCAGTTTTAATTAGACAGAATTTTATACATAAGAGTTGAGGAGGCAACATTAACTCAGATATATGGCCCTGATAATTTTGTCTTACATTGTCAAACTCGGTGATATTATAGTGCTAATCATGCTTTTGCTAATTAAACTATAACAATTATACAAAACTCATAAGCCTTGGGTACCATTCTCCTTATACCTCTGAATGACTGATTTCCAGCAATATTTGAAATCTCAACAGCCTTAAAGCAAGCAAAAACTATTACTCTGTAATCCATCCATTAATATTCCAAATATACATATACTCCTAATTCAAGAGCCAATATAGTACAGCAATTCATCTTCCTCATATATGATCTTAGATTTCATTAGAAAACCACAATAGCCATACTCTAATCTACTATAGTAACGAATGCAGCTTTCCGACCTCGAAATTCCAATTCTCTACAGCAAAATGAACCATATACTAAATAAAACCAGTCCATAAAACACAACAAACATCTAAACAAAAAAAAGACTTATAACTTTTATGTCCACTTTGTTAACACTTAGATCAAACCTCAACGATTCTACTTCTACAGTTCTATTGGCATCCAACATAGTAACAAGAACATACACACAGAAAATTATAACAATCAAACCAAAATATACACACCATGTAAAGTCGGGTTGTTGTGGGATCGACCCTGCGGAAAACCCTTGTCAACTCTATCAGACGACCGATCAGATAAATGCGAAGAGGCCCGTTTCTTCACGGCACCTTTCTTTCTCCTCCTACTCTTCTTCTTCCCACCTCCAAATCTACCGCCGACGCAGCTCTCCGGCCTCGACACACATCCCCCCATCTCCCCCCAACTCCCAATTTAATTAAATTAACCCCAAAAAAAAACCCTAAATATGGAAAAATATATATATATAATCTCAATAGCCAAAGCTGATCAAGTTTATATCCAGTAAGCACAAAAATTGAAAAATCAGATCCTTATATAGAGAAAACGTGAAAGGACAGAGAACCCATTTTCTAGAACAACTTCCTCATTCACTGTGCAATATCAAGTATATATATGTGTGTATGTGTGTGTGAGATATGAATATGTATATCAGTATATGTATATATATGTATATGTACATGAATACATCTGTGATTTTGAGAGCTACCCTAAGCTTAAAAGTCTTCTGGCTTCCTGGGAATCGTGGTGGAAAGTCAAAGATATAATTTTAAACAAAATAATACGAAAAAACATTGAAAAGACTCTCAGATCAGTGATCAGTATCGGGCCTAGCGGTGGACGGTAATTGATGGATCTATCCTGCCCTGTAATGGGGCCCCATCAACTGCTGGCTGACCCGGTGAAAACATCCATTTCCTTTTGGCGCGTTTTAGAAACAATTATAACTACTATAATTAGCAGTATATAATATATAATTGAAATATAATTGAATATTTATGGAATTTTGTATTTTTTTTAGGAGTAGTAAAAACAATAAATTTTGATTTGGATAATGATATAAAATTTATTTGGATAATGATATAAAATTAGATATACAAAATATATATTATAATTTTATCCATTTCTTAATAGTAACATTTCATATGATAATCTGAAAAAACGCTAGAAGACAAAATTTTATATGGCAATTGTCATAAAACCTTATCTATCCCGTATCAAATCATCTCATGTGATTCTAAAAAGTAGAGAGTGGTTACCCAACTACGATTTGGTTTAATTAGTCTTATAGTTAATATGAAATTTTAAACCCACCCTATATAAAAGTTAATATGAAATTATCACATTATCCAATTACGATTTGGTTTAATTAGTCTTATTTTGTAAAATGTAGTATGAAAAATAGAAAAAGAAAGAAAGAAAGAAAAAAAAACAATGACAAAGTTAGTTGTATTCAAACCTTTCCAATATCAATGAGTTATATATGTAACATTTCTTTCCTAAAATCTATTGTATTTATCGGGAATTTATAAACCATTATGATTGATTGATATATTTTTAGAAATGTTTAAATTTTTAATTTATATATTTTTTATCAAGAATATTAATCGAACTTGAAATCTTGATTTGACATTAAAGGTGTCAAGTGTGTTTGGAAACCCGGAAAATGATTTCCGGAAATCATTTTTCCGGATTTCTTGTGTTTGGTAAGCAAAGGAAAACTTGAGTCAATGGAAAATAAGGTTTGGTCAAAGGAAAATGAGCCTATTTTTATGAAAAAACAACTTCCCCTTTTGTAGGGAAAGTCATTTTCCGCCTTGCTTTCAGCAGCCCAGGGAAGTCTTCAGCAATCAGCACAAACTTCTTGTCTCTTCATCTTCAGAACAAACATTCTTCATCTTCATAACAACATGCTTCGCCAGAAACGAGATGCAGATCCGGGCGAAAATCAGATCTAATTTCCGGCGCGGAAACTAGACATGTGGTTTCCGCACGGAGACCAGACATGATTTTCGCACGGAGACCAGAAATGGTTTCTGCATGGAGACTAGACATGGTTTCCGACGGAAACCAATGAATTTTCCCTTTTTTATTTTTATTTAATATTGCTTAACCCTTCCTTATTTGCATGCATAATTTGGTCAAAATGAAAGACACAAAAAAAAAAAAAAAAGAACTTATATTTAAAATTGTTTTATTATACTGACTCTGTTACAATATAATATCTGTGTAAACAGGGTGCCACTAGACCACAAGGTCTTTGACAAATATTTAATTATACAGTTCTGCTTATTTTATATAAAATGAACCAAACGCATCAATACAGTTTTCATAATGTAACCAAACATAATAAAAGAAAATATTTTCTGGAAAATGACTTATTTTCCAAAAAATATTTTCCAGAAATCATTTTCCTACTTTTCAAACGCACCCTAAATATTTAATACCACAACAACGATCTAAAATATGAATCACATTTTCATTTTAAATCGCATTCAAAAAAATTAATGTTCTAATTTTTGTCCCTACCATACCTATGACAAATTCATATCCCATTACTACTATTAAACACATCAAAATTCAAATTAAATGTTATGTCCAACAATTGTTATACGTACAATATATTAGGGCCCATCAATCACCATCATCCATTATATGTACTCTAGTCTAAAATGACATTCAAATTATGTATATATAGTTAACATATTATGTACCTTCAATTAATAAATTATATATAGTAATAAATTCCTTTAATAGAAGTAACACTCTATTAAGAAACATAGGTGTACTCGCACCAAAAAAAAAAAACAAAAAAACAAAGTGTTCTTTAAAAAAAAAAAAAGGTCTATTATACTATAAAATTATAAGCCTTTTAAGTTGGATTGAACAATCTTTTTGTTTGGGCAAGAAAATTTACTAAAATTGCACCAACCTTTAATACAAAATTACATATCATTTTTCATTAATCATCTTATCTTATTACTAACTGGTTAACTGGTCACTACTAATACCTAAAATTAACTAATACCCCATTTTTTTGTTCTCTTTATTTATTTTATTTGTCACTTCTACTATCTATCAGTTAAGTTAATATTTCTTTTTATTTTTAACATCTATTTTAATATTTTTGTAATTTTAAAGTTAATATTTGCATTTAATAAAATTATTTTGAAACATGTAAATTTTATTACCACTATTAAATTAATATAAAATATAATTATAAATATTTGAAATGAATTTTATCAAATGAATGGATTCGTATAAAAAAGAGAAGATGAAAGCAAAAGAAGCCCCGCGAATTTAACTCAATGGTTCTAGGTCACTCTGAAAAATCTTGCTCCAATGAAAACGTGGGGTTCGATTAATTTATGAAAAGCTGAGAAACTTATATATATATATATATATAAATAAATAAATAAATATATATATATATATATATATATATATATATATATATATATATATATATATATATATATATATAAAGTAAGGGTGTGTTTGGTAATTCGAAAAATGATTTTCAGAAATAATTTTTCGGGCTTTCGGTGTTTGTCAACACGTCTGGAAAATGCGGTTATTTTCCGTTGACCATGAAAAATGACCCTTTTTTTTTTCCGGAAAACAACTTCCAGTCAAAATTTTCGGAAGTCATTTTATGAAAAAATAAAAAATAAAAAAAATCGTGCGAAAGCCGGCCCTCTCCTATTCTCGCGGAAACCAGTCCATCGGAACTGCTATGGTTTCTGGCAAAAACCAGAGCAGCGACATTTTTATGTCTTTTTTTTTTTTAACAATAAATAATATTATTTTATATATTTTTATTTTTTAAATAAAATAATAAAAATGTATAATTATATAATTCTATTCATTTTTCACTCATTTTTCATAAAATGAATTAAACACACAAAAACAATTTTTCAAAATGCAATCAAACACATGAAATGAAATTATTGTATGAAAAATGAGATATTTTTCAGAAATTATTTTCTTACCTTCCAAACACACTCTAAGGGCTCGTTTGGTTCGCGGAAAATATTTGAAGGGAAGTGGAAGTGAAATTCCGTGGAAAAGTAGTTACCAGGAAAATAAATTATGTTGTTTGGTTGGTGGAAAAGAAGTTGCTGGGAAGATAAATTCTGTTGTTTGGTTGGATTTAAAATGGTAAGGAATAATGTGTATAAAGACCTATATACCCCTACAAATTAATAAAGTAATAATAATTAGAAAATAACACAAAGGGTAAATTTGTCCAATCATACCAATTTTTCTTCCCATCCTCCATGGAAAACAAAATCCTTGGTCCAACCAAGGATTTTATTTTCCTCAAACATCACAAAACAATATTTTCCTCCACTTTAAGGAAAACAACTTCCATGAAAAAAATTTTCCACCCAACCAAACATACCCTAAAAGAATTTAAAGTGTAGGGGTGGGTAAGCAATAAAGCAAAAAATAAATGTACAAAAGGACATAAGAGAAAGACACTCGTGCGTGTGGTGTACATAATTGGATGGTGGACAAGCAACGAGATGGGTCCCACTCCAACAATGATGATGTTGAAGGGTCGTATTCATTGCCCATAATTAGTGGAGTAGAAAAGAGTAAACCAAAAGAATGATATTTACAAGAGATCTGTGTACACTGAACATATCATTATTTATAAATTAAATTTTATTTTATTTTTTCAAAAAATATTAGTTTCACATTCATATAAATTTTCAAATAAGTTAGAGCATTCTCATCAATTGTATTTTTTTAAGGTTTTTCTCCAGTCACAAAAAAAAGAGATGTGAAGAAAAAAAGAGGACAATTGTAAAAAAAAAAAAAAAAAAAAGTGCGAAAATATCGTGCACGCAGCTCATTGGGCACTCTTTCCCTCACCAAGAATGATTGTTTTTATTTTTTCTTTTATTGTGAGACACAAAAAAAAAACCAACTTTTCTGTAATTTTTTTTTCTTCTCTTTTCTCCATTTTCTTCCATCAAAGCAAAACAAATTACTAGGAATACGGGTGTGAGTGGGAATACGGGTTGGCCCGTGGGTTACATGGGCCAACCCGTATAACCCGTGTTCCCACCCAAGTTATACTGACCGGATCGAAAACGGTTCGGCTTGGAATTTATCCAGCCCAGCCCGTCTAAAATGCGGGATAAACTGGTCCAACTCGACGGATTGGGCCCATTTTGACTGGTCTAATTATTATTATTAAATTTACGTGATCCCAACTTCACCGGACTAATCCTAATATTACATGACCTACCTCTAGAGTCACTGCACAGATAAATCACAAGTTGTGCAATCAGCTTATCAATCAAATCCTAGTCTTTATCTATGTATAGTACAAGGGATCAATACATTTTCCTATACATATTTTTAATGGGAGTCGAATCACACACTGTCGTGTCCAGTCATGCACTTATGTTTTTATTCATTATTTATAGGAGAGTTATTTTATTAAAATTCTTTAATTGGTGTTTGAATGACATGGTGTTGAGGCCTAAAGTAGAAAAAAGGCAAAGACAATGAGGAGATACTAGGTGGAGCGTAGATGATAGATTAGATTAGATTGGTATATATCACCTCCGAAAAGCCAAATACCTATCTCGTATTCTGCTCCACAAAACGCTAATTTGCTCGAACAGACAGGAACTGACACCTTAAATTTCTTTCGTGTGGATTTTTGGGCTGGACCCTTTGGTGCTGTCCTTGCCACGTATCCACATCACTCCTTTATTTTTTATTTTTTTGGAAAACATCACTCCTTTATTTATTGCATCCATATTTCAAATTTTTTACGGTCTCGAAATTATTCAATTCAATCATATAGAGCAACCCTTATGGCAATGATTTTTTTTTTTTAAATAGTTTTAGAGGTGCTAATTAGGAGAGAGATGGGGAAAAGAGAAGAAGGAAAAAAAGAGAAAAAAAGTTTGACACGATGTTTTTAAAATAATAATACTTAAAAAAAAAAAAAAGCAAAGCGTGGGGCGCACCAGTAGGCACGCGCATGGATGGACGTTGCGTTGCAATGCATGCAAGTGCTACGAGAACGCGCCCCGCAGGCACGCGCATGGCTGGACGTTGCGTTGCAATGCACGCAAGTGCTACGAGAAAGTCATAAGTGTTGGTGGGTCTCACAAATCTGATAAAAAACACATAGTAACTTTAAGAGTGGCGCTTTTTCTTTTTTTTTTTTTTTTACAGTTGAGTGTTACTTCTGATGAAGCACATAGAGTCAATTTACCTCCACTGAGACTCGATCTCATGACTTCCTATATAGGAGAGTCACTATATGGCATATAAGCACAAGGTACTTGTCATATTTGTTTATAGTTTAGTTATTAAATATTTAAACTAGTACATATTAATATTGAGAGTATTGTTTAGGTCAAAATATACATATAAGATTCCTATATTATATGGGTGTGACTATTAACTCTGACTTATTGTTTATTATAAAAATTCTATCAGCATAGATTTATACTTTTTTTTTTTCATAATATCATGAAAAATAGCACTTACTTTAAATAAGAAAGAAAAAATAGTCAAATAGACATTTCAACTTTACATAAAAGTGTAATTAGATTATTGAACTTTTGAAATGTATAATTAAACACTGCAACTTGTCCTTTTGGTGCATTTGGACCAAATAGATGGTCAATGACCTATAATAACAAATCGTTAGGGTTCCAACGGTGCTCCAAGAGAAAAATCGGCGATAGGCGCTCGACAAATGGTCACCGGTCGCCTTCCTTAGCTTGTTGACCGGAAGAAGGTGGCCAATCCAGTCAACTGAGCGTCAATTTGTTGTGAACAATGGCGATCGATGGTAGCCATCAGTGGTTAACGACGACGTGCTTAACGATAACCTGTTGGTTACTGGTAAATTGGACTTATTCGACCGATTTTAATAAGTTGAAGTGTTTAATTGTACCTTTCAAAAATTCAAAGGCATAATTGCACTTTTGTGTAAAGTTGAAAGGTTTATTTGATCATTTTATCAATAAAAAATGGTGAAAACACTCTTATTTTCAAATACCTATACCTATTAAAGCACAAAGAGCGAATACCGCCTCCACTGAAACTTGATACCTTTAATATGAAAGAGTCACTACATGTCATTTGAGCACAAGGTCATGTACATTTTTTTTGGTAGGTAAAAATTACATGTGTGAAATTGTAACATTTCCTTACATCTTTATTACTATAATACTCTCACTAACTATTACACTAAAAATGAATATGTATATTAGTGGCTCATAAAAAAAATTAATTCAAAAATTCAAAATAGACCTAGTTTATGTATATTACATTACAATACAGAAAAGTGAGAATGACATTTTTTAGCAGACTACAAAAGGCCATAATGGGGATTAATGGCGGTTCGTTATCAGAAGGGGGCAGCAATGCCCATTTTAATAAATAAAAAGAAGAAAAAAGGAGCCCACTTTATCGGTCCACTATGAAATACTAAAACAAAAACAAAACAATGCCCACTATGAAAAAGCCCTTTTTCGCAATTCCAAAACTTTTGGGTAAAAAAAGATAAGGTAAAAAACATAAAATTAATAATATGAGGAAAATGATGAATTGAAGAACATATAATATCCTGATATACAAAAACCACCCTAGGTAGCTCAATCATTATGGTCGTCGGTCAACACAGTTGTGTGGATTATACTATTAAATAATGTATATCAAGTACACAAATAATATACTTTTAGTATATTAAAAATATACATTGTATTTAGGAAAAATACATTATTTGAGTACTAAAAATACATTATTTTGTATAATGTAAATTCAGTACACGTCATAATATACTTTTAGTATATTAAAAATATATTTTTTGTTATGGTCTACACAACACTATGTAGACCTTGGTTCACACAATAATTCACATAGGTATAGCTAGTTTGGGCTTATCATATTCTTATAATTCTACTAGGTTTAATTAAGTATTCTTCTCTCAAAAGGTTGAATCTTAACACTAAGGTCTCACGCCCCCGAATAATTACTATTGTAGTGGGTTTTCGAAATGTTTTATTTAGTGTAAATATTGGGTTTTATTGTGTTACCTTTGAGGGATAAAATTTTCAGGTTGTTTCAAATAAGAAAAGTCCAATAAACTTATCTTCATTACGGTGTTCTTCAAGTTCTTGGCCATGGTGTTGGAGAGGCAAGGAGAGAGTACTTTTCTTTTCACAATGAATTTCCATATTTGAGTTATCACGTACTTATCGGGGAGTGAATTTTTATTTATTTTTTTTAATATTACTGACTCTATTACAATGTAGTATCTGTCCATACATACTTTCCTAACTTATTAAAGTACTAAAAGTCTATACCCTTACTAGAGTTCGAACTTGTGACCTCTCATTTGGGAGATCGAGTTACAATTGCAGAAGAGAGAGCTGGATGGCCTTATTCATTTGGAATTTTGAGGCTTTATATATGCCTCTGATCTCGTCACAATCACTCAATTGACTAGCTAGCTAGTGTTATCAAATAACCCAGCATCTGCACGTTTAATTTGCTCATGCTTTGGGCCTAAAAGTATTTGCAGCACCTTGTATTTTAAGGACTGAATTTTCAAAATATTATTTAGTGGCCAAAACTGTTTTTTCTCGTTTTCAAATAATGAGTGTCTTATATAAAATATGTTATACTTTTATTTATCTAAACTATAATACTTGTTGTGAATTGACATGTTTCACTATGTGAATTGTACCACTCAGATCATGATCATAGATGCATTCGATATATGCATTCAATTGTTCAATGCATGCAACATTATCTTCAAAAATAGTGTACTTTATGCATACAAATAATGAATATCTTATTGATTTATTAAATATTAGATTTCTAGGTAAAGGGTGTGGGGTGTACTAAATATTATATATGCAAACTCTTAATTAGGATGAGACTCGAATTTGAGACCATTTTTATGAAACTGAACAATGATACTATCAAATCACAGAGATATTTGACAATTTTAGACCATTTTAAATAATTTCTTGCTCCACCGCTCCCCAAACACCAAGCAAATGAGCAATGAGAATATAAATTCTTCACGAAATTGCAACTAGAAACTTCAAACACACCTAGAGAAGAAGAACAGTACACAATAATGAACAAAACAATGAAAAAGAAAAAGATCATCATCATCATCATCACGTCACTTATTTCCTTAGTAATTAAGTGATGAAAGGCAACACTATATATAGATCAGATCACATTTCACACAGGCCGGGAGGGGAAAGTGTTCATTGTTTGGGACAGTGAATGTGAAGAAGAAGAAGCAGCTTAAGACTACTACTGCGTGATGAACAGCGTGGTGGATGTTTTGAATCTTGAAAATCCTGTGGGGCCACCTTGTTATGGATCATCCTTTGTGATCGCCGCAGGATGGGGCATGCTTGTCTTCCTAGGATATTGCAGCTTCTGCTGTTGCTGCTGTCGTTGTGGCCTTCGTGCTCGAGGGATGGCTCTCAAAGTCATGAAGAGGAACCAAAACAGCTAGAATTCCGATGAATTCAAAGCTGCAGACGACTAATAAAACTTTATTAGTCTTTTGTTTTTCATGCAAAACTCCTCCTATGTATGTGTTCTTTGATCACAGTTGTATGATTTGGTTTAGTCGAGTTGTTTGGGACATTTCGTTTAAATTTTGTCACAGATTTTTGGGTTCCATATAAGTGTATTGTGGAAGAGTTTAATACTGTGCAAGTACTCGCTACGTTACGTTGTATACATATATCATCGAGTGTTTGGTTTAAAAAAAAAACAAAAAACCGGTGTTTTTACAAAGTGCACAAAGACAATACACTACATACAATAACGATTCGGTAAAAATCATACTCTTTGACAAAAGTGTAACGTCAAAGACAACTGTTTTGGACAAATCTGTTGTCTTTTAAACAAAAGAAACACATTTATCAAAAATTGATGTTTTTGTGCATTTTTCTTGTGGGCCTTCTACAAGGGATTGCATTTTGCTTGCTGCCTGTGAAGCACATGAAACCCTTCCTCAAAGTGCTGAATTTCCTGCTGATGTTTTTACTTCCTGCCTCACTACGCCCATTAAACTGGCATTGAGATCATTTGTCTTTTTCTTCTTCTACTTGTCTTTTATTATCCTTTATGTATCACATATCTGTATTCATCAGAGAGGCCTAACGATAGGTGCTATTTTGAGTTCTCTATTAAGAGTTGGATTTTGCATAAACAAGTCCAACACTTGGATTAGATTGTGTGTATTAATGTATTTGAAATGGTTTTTTAACGATATAACACGTTACAAGCAATTTAATGCTATATACTTTTGTTATTGTTATTAAGTTTCGATTTTTAATATAATATATTTTGTAATTATATTATTAAAGTACTATATTATAGGTTGAATATAGGTATGAGATATTAATCAGTGGGTAGATTTTTTTTAAAAAAAATTTAAAATTTAGTGACAAAAAAAAATGGTAGTAAATTTGTAGCTAAATACCTTCTAACAATAAAAAATGGCAACGAAATAGCGACGAAAATATTAGTCACTAAATTTAGCAACAGATGTTTTCGTCTTTAAGCTGTAACTAAATGACATTCGTTGCAAACAATATAAACGAACTAGTGACGAAAATTTCCGTCGTTAAGTTTAGCGATGAAATAATCGTCACAGAGAGAAAAATAGCGACGAATTTTTTTAGTTTAACAACAAAAAAATTCGTCACTAAATTAACAATAGAATTAAAATTTATCACAAGTAATACCGATGTCACTTTTAGCGACGAATTAATTCCATCGCTAATCTTTCACTATAAACAAAATTTTCCCTTTTAGCGACGAAAGTTTTGTCGCTATTTATAATTTTTGTAGTAAATTAGTGGCAAACTGATATTGATGTGGATAATTCATGGTCTCGTTAGGTATAGTTTCCCAAAGCAGTATTAAAAGAGTGGGCCAACGAAATGATGTTATCCTTATCATCCAGATTTAGGAGATCAATCAATACCTATTCCTAGCTCTTAAATTATCATTATCAAGTAATACTTTCCTCAATTAGACCACATTACTAATCCTAACAATCATTAGTCAAGTCACCTTTTGGTAAACATTAACGTCACGTTTGGTTGAACAATTGTATTTTCTTATGAAATTTTGATTGATATCTATTATATCATACGAAGTATTTATTTACACACTTTTATTATCCTATTATTATATTCAAATTCTTTAATAATTACAAAGTGTATTGCTCTTTTATTCTTATACTTTTGAACAATAGAAATTAAAATAAGGGAGAATTTTTTTTTTTAAAAATAAAAAGGTTATTGCCTATACATTAAATATGAACTTTTAATATATATAAAATATATGTATGTGTGTCTATATATATTGTAATTAATTATTTTTATTGCAATTCTTTTTTTTTTTTGAATACTACTAACTCTATGACAATGCAGTATCTGTTCATAACTACTTTCAGTATTGCCTCCACTGAGGCTCGAACCACCACCTCCCATATAAAGGAAAGAGTTTGATGCCACTGGACCACAAGGTCCTTGGCTATTCCAATTCTTATTTACTATCAAATAAACTGACTCATTCTATTTAAACTTATTACGATTAATAAGTATTTGATTCCATTTACCATCTCAATTTCAATTCCGATTCTAATATTTGAACCAAACTCACCCTAAATTATGTTACCATGTCTTATATTCTCTAACCAACACCAATAATTTCAATTCCGATTCTAATATTTGAACCAAACTCACCCTAAATTATATTACCATGTCTTATATTCTCTAACCAACACCAATGTAATTTTAAATGGTACGATGAATGGTTAAGATCGAATCAAATCCATTCTTTGCTGGGTGTTGAACTTGTAATTATGTAGTTACTAAATCAACATAATAATATAATCTAGCCAACTTAGCTAGAGTTGTCGTCTCAATGTAAGCTCATATTACACACTATATATTATTAGGGGTATCCACAAGGCGGCCTTGATAAAAGCAAAACATTAAAGTCCCACTTATATGATCAATCAATTGCAATAAAAAAGAAAAAGTGGTGTATTCCTTAGTATTTTCTCACTTAATGCATCACACAATCATTGATGGAAATTTATGAAAAAAAAAAAACAAAAAAAAAACTCTTTAATTATTGACGAATAATCAATCTAACATGTTAAGTGACTTAATTGTTACCAACTTATTCTATGTCTTAATTTATAATAAAAATAATAGCAATGTGTTGACACTAGACAATGCCTTCCTGCGGCTTTGAAGTATTTGATGCTTCATCTTACACAATCAATTAGTCAATTACTAAAACATGCAAAATTTTCTTATAACTGTGTAGGCAGAGGATAAGTTGCGTACGTAAAACTCAAATTTTAGTTAACCCTAATATTATAAAATTTGAATATTATTCCATATATGAATGCTACATCCACGTACTAATTTGGAGAAAGAACAAAATGGGAAATATGGAGTTTATTCAACTGAAATACTAAATGTTCAATGAAACTTATGTAAATAATAACTAGCTTATCAATTCATGGCTACAAAGACTATTTATACTTTGGTGGAATTTAAATGAATAGCGGTACCAATTGAAACTCTTCCCTCTTGAATTAATTCAAAGAAATTAATTAAAGATGCCTCTTGCAATTGAATGCATGGGATTGTTGTTGTTGTCGTCGTCGTCGTCGTTTTTTTCATTGACACAATAAATATATGGGTCGAACGCAGGAAAATTCAAATTGAATGTGGATGTAGGGCATCGTTGTATAGGCTTTGGGTGGGTCCTTTGTGATGATACGGGTTCTTTTGTCGTGACGAAAGGTAGTCAATGAGATGTCGTGTTTGAGACCCGTGAGGCGGAGGCGGTGGGGGTTAGGGAAGCTTAGAGTTGGTTGAAGGAGGTAGGGGTGGAGATGGATGCGTAACATATGTACTATGCTATTAGGGGAGATTCTAGAGGTGGTGCTTTTGGATCTATTATGGACAACGTTTGAGAAATTATAGCTACGTTTAGTTGTTTAATTTTCTCTTTTGTTTAAAGGTTTGCGAAGTGTGTCGTCTATACATTTGACAAGGGAGACACATTCTATGTCAGGTTTAATGGAATGATTCGATTAGCTTCAGATATGAGTGACCCGAGTAACTAAATTGATTTTTGAATAGTAAATTGTGAGAAAAGACATAGAATTTTGACGAGAGAGTGATTTCCTAGTAAAATATGGTAGATGTAGAGTAGAGTAGAGAATCTGGTAGACGTAGGAACAAGGAAGACTGCAGGCTGGACCCTCCCAGAAAACCTCAATCAAAGTCACTTCTTTTCAACGCTTCTCTCTCTCTCTCTCCACTCCACTCCACTCCACTCTCCATGAACATCATTCAAACGCGCCATTACAATTATCATTACCATTACAATTAGCTCCCCTGTCTTTCTATCTCTTATATATACGCCGAGTTTTTCCAATAAACAAATGCCCCTTTAGCTGCTGAGAAAGAAGTGAGAAAATATATCCTCGGGTTCGGATCGGGTCGGTTTTGGAGCGGTATGGATCCGATGATGAATGGCGGCGGTGGAGCTTTCCAGGTTGCTAATAATGTGCCGTTTAATTTGGTGGAGATCTGGCCGTTTCCGATCAATGCTTCCGCCGCCGCCGCCGCGCAGTTTGGACTGGGGGCGCCGCCGAATGTGAGTGGTTTGAACCGAGATCATGGCCCGCCGGTGAGTGATCCGATGGCTCTCGACCGGAGAGTGGATCAGAATGGCGGCGCTGCTCGGAAGCGTCGCGAGGATGATGAGTCGGCTATGGGAGTTTCGACTAGCGGCAACAGCCTGGTACATAATCGTCTTCCTAATTAAACTCTATCTGCGACATTTTTTTTTGTTCCACTTTATTTTGCTCAATAGTGATTCAACTACAGTTGACAATCGAATTTGAACTGCGCTAATATGATCATTTCAGCTAAATGCCTAAATCTGATTTGCTATGTAGAATATACTAAAACCAGTGTGCCAAGATAGTGGCATTTTTCTTGTATTTATGTATTGTCTTCTGTACTTTGATTTATGCTTGTAATAAAAACTGTTTTGAGCTGCTTGGCAAAAATAAAGGATAGAAGATTATTTATTTATTTATTTATTTATTTTGGGAATTAGATTATGCTTTGAAATTGTAGAGCAACTATTTGACATTATGCCTGTTTGGCAAAGATTATGGATTGGACAACAAATTTTTAGCTTATTCAACCCTATTATCCTTTGGAGTTTCATAGTCCAAAGAAGGAAACTATGTTGAAGGTAGTAGTTGAAACTTGGGCTTTGCCAGAAAAATAGAGGTGGGGAGGGGGTGAGAAATAATAAATGAAAAAGGCATACTCTCCTTTTGGAAGTATGGTACCATAGAAGTTCAAATAATCCTTAAGTAACTTGAAATTGATTATGGGTTATTCACATTCCATAATCATAATCAATAGCCACAATTATAAAAACTTAAACAATCCAATTCTCAAAACATCTTACACTTTTAGTAATATGTCTTGGTTTGGTAATACAAATTTGAACAACATTCATTTGTTTATTTTGGTGTTTGGTGGCATGAACAGAGTGAAAATGATAGTAAACGGCTGAAGACTGCAAGAGCAAATGAGAATTGTGAATTTAAAGCTGACAGTGAAGGGACTTCTGGAAAGCCAGCAGAACCACCAAAAGATTACATTCATGTTCGAGCTAGGAGGGGTCAAGCAACCGATAGTCACAGCCTAGCAGAAAGAGTAATTTTATTTAATTTCTTATTGCTTACATTTTGTGGAATCATGCTTGTATTTGGTGTACTTCAAATTTGCTAATTGCACCCTTTTGGTTCACAGGCTAGGAGAGAAAAGATAAGTGAGAGGATGAAAACTCTCCAAGATTTAGTCCCTGGTTGCAACAAGGTGCAGCATTCATATTTCAATTACATTAAAAAAACATAATTATTAGTCGATTTATTACAAGGCATGATCTAGTCTAGTTCCTCATTGATTCTTTCATTTGCTAGAATTTGATAACATTAATTTCGCATGGTTCAACTTGATGACCCTAAACTAGCACATTATTTACCTCTCAAGTCCAATAAATACACACATCCACCAGTGATGTATCCCACAGAGCAGTATAGTCACCCTTCTTATCTTGACAAACCCTGTAAGAGTGGTTGAATAAGTACTTTTAGTTTATATAACCTTGTGAATTGTTGGAAATGTCTATTTCTAAGGGGAGTTTATGTTTTGGTTAGACCACGAGGTGTCCTGAGTAGGCCCTAACTATAGGAGGCACCTTTAAGCCCATACAATACTCAGACTAATCCCGTTCGCACTGGGCCGGCCCAATTAAGGAGCAAAGTGGTTGCCATATTGGTTTTTTCATGGGATGAGAGTGCTCCACTCACGCCAACCAAGCTAGTTTCTAATGGGTGTTTATTTGTTGTGGCAGGTTATTGGCAAAGCATTAGTCCTTGATGAGATAATTAATTATATCCAATCACTACAACGCCAAGTTGAGGTGTGCTTCTGATCGCTTTCTCTTTCTCTACAATATTGTTCACTAGATACTATCATTTGATGTAGCTATTGTGCAAAAGAATCTGAAATTTGCTTCATTTCCAGTTTCTGTCCATGAAGCTTGAAGCAGTTAACTCAAGAATGACCCCTAGCATTGAAGGATTCCCATCAAAAGATGTGAGTACTCTACATTTCTATGATGAAATCTTAACCTGTTGAGTTCAGATAATGCTTCAGATAACTTGAAATTGAAAGTAGAGGAAGATTTTTCTGAATTCTTAGGACACATGATATCGATATTTGAAATGACGTGTGTTAACTTTTTCTAGTTTCCTCCACAAGCGTTTGACGCGTCTAGCTTGGCATTTGGTTCACAAACTACAAGAGATTATCAAAGCGGAACATCACCAGATTGGTTGCATATGCAGATTGGTGGTGGATTTGAAAGAACTACATGAGTAAATAATCCCTAGAGTTGCAAATATAAGCAGTAGGGGCCAAGGGGGTTATAAAAACGCCACAATTTAGTTCTATTTCATTTTATTTATATTTTAAAAGAAGAATAAGTGATTTCTGGTGGAAAACTGAAAATCATTGGAAGTTCTGTACAATTGCTATTGAAAGTATCTTTTGAAAATCAGCTTCTTCCAAAGAGTTTATAGGAATTCATTCTTGCCTGTGGAAATGGCTACAATTTGCCCTTTATGGTTGAATATTTGTTTCTAATATGGTATTTATTTATGACAAATTTTCTTATGAGACCGTCATACAGATTCCCCTTTAGACCTGAGATCTCAAAACTACTACAAAAATTCAATGTGGCTGAAATGTTTAAGAAAGAAATCATTACCCCTAGAAGCAGAAAAAAACTTTCCAACAATTGAAGGTTGCCTTGAGCAATGTTAGATCAACAAAGTCTTAAATATCTCACGGAACAAAGGATTACCACAACATTTTAGCAAAAGGGCCTAACCAAATTACTAGGCTTGGATTATGAGATCCAATACAAGAAGGAAACCTTGTTCTTTCAGTGTATACGCAAAAGTTTGCATTGCTAACATAGCACAAAGTAACATTTACAGAAACAACTTTGTTATACAATCACTTTTTCCACCATTATGCTATATTGTGAGTTTAAAACGACTCAACAGTTGAAAAGGAGAGAGAACGGAATATCACGTAACTGGCTGTGAATTGCCGTATGAAGCTCCACTTTGGTTAAAACCAGTACTGCTAGACTGAAAGTAATCAACTGCTGACCAAAGCACACGTAACAGCAGGATGACCACAAATACAGTGCCACCTAGTGTGCAGATCACCTAAAATTCGAGTGCTTGAGTGAACAGTGTGGTTGTAAAAATATAGATAAATAACACCCTATGGCATCAATCCTAATTAGTGAAAGTAACGAAGAAATCCCTGCATGATGGGGAGTCCATGGCATGACTGATATAAACTGCATAGCTAACGAAGACATACATTAACATTCAAAAATCAAAATTGCCATGGTACCTCGAGAAATGCCTTCAAAATTGAAAGTGAAGCCAATATCAAAACACCATCAACAGCAAAAGACACCTGCAGTCACTCAGCAGAAGAGACAGTCGTTCAGAACATACGCAACTACAAGCATAAAAGAGTAAACATAACCATTGCCAATGTGCAAGCTAAAAATATTGTGAACTTTCTACCAAAGCATATTGTAGTGGAAGTCTATATTTAACCTGAAAGAACTCTTCCAGAAAACAAATTAATTGTAAGAAGCCCAACTTACAACATTTTAACTAGAGATTCCCTCATAGATTGATTAAAGTAGTCACGCAAAAATAAATCTGCTCAACACAATCTGCTCAACACAACATATGCCCTCTGAGATTCACTTGAAAATTATTATGTTTCCTTCTTTTACAGGCCATCTTGAATGCATAACTCCATGTCCAAAACCTCAAAAATGTTGAATGAATTCAGATTTTCTTGCCACATGAATTGTATCTACAACTTGTTCTTCAATTCACAGCCAATTGATAAATAGTGCTGCTTTCCACTATTAATGATGGGACAAATTACAAAGTAAACTAAAACTTAAAAACAATTAATAAGAAAACTGCAGCAGGAAATAAAGCAGACGGATAAAATTATTACAAAATACAAAGCCCAAGTCCTCTCACACATACTTCTACAATTTAACTACAAGTAAATTCAACTAAAACTTATTCCCGAATTATTCATATACTTCTCTTACCACCATATCTTCTCGTAAAAATGGAAATGAACACTTCATAATTTTAATTTCAGTTGTTAAACTAAAAGTTGACCTTAAACCTTGGATCTCTCACTCATTCTACTTAACATCTTGTCCCAACTATGATTCTCTCTTATGATTGATCCCAGCACAAAGTGGCCAGGTCTTTGAGGCCCCTAACACTATTCTTTGCAATTAACACAAATTTATAAATGACAAGTTGAACTCATGTATAGCTAAGAAGGGAGGAGTTTAAGAGAAATTACAAGCTGTGGCGAAATGATGTCCGGCAAGATGGAGGAAGTGGCCTTCCTGGCACGCTTGGAGACCTTCTTGAAAATGCTCCGTACAAACCTAATTAGCAAATCTATACTGCTCTCCGTGTCATCGTCTTCCTCATCGTCATCGCTCTCATACTCTTCCTCTCCCATAATTTCATCTCCGAAACTCGAGCCGAAGATCCCTTCTCCTTCCTCTCTAATCGAACCACCAAACTGAAATAAAAACATAATGTGTAAAAATCAAATTGCGTAATTCATTGCGTGCGTGCGCATTTTCAGGCGTGTGTGTACCTTAGCATGGCAAATTGTGAGGCTAGGGTTTGTGCGGTGAAGTCGTGGAAGAGTGGATGAACGGAGCCCTGGAAATGGGGATGGCGGCAGTGCCAGGGATGAGAGAGGTGTGGCTGAAGGCGGTGACGTTAAAATAAGTCTAGAAGTGGCGGCGGCGGCGACGGCGGCAACTCCCGCCATTTGTATTTTGATGAAGCGATTTTAGTCTTTCCAGTTTCTGCTAAGGGAGCACTGGAGCAGAGATGGAGAACGGATTTTAGCGATTTTTTTTTTTTTTTTATATAAAATAGTTACGGAGTATTTAAAAAAAAAAAACAAATTCATTAATCATAAATATATGCGTTTACAACAAAATTCAATAAAATAGTAAACCATTCGTTACCGTCTAATATAGAAACAATTTTTCTAACTATGCTATAAAAAACTTGCTTTGCAGACTGTTTCAAAAATAAAAAGCTGAAATCCTCAAAGGTTAACATTTATTTATAACTTTATTACTCAAATTACCCTCTTAAATAAGAAATTAGAATAGTAATATATTTTTTGAACATGAGAATCCAAAATATAATAAGGATTTTACTACATAGATTTATAATTTTTATTTCTTTATTTTTATTTCCTAACTTGACAACCGTTATCCTAACTTGACAAATTGTTATCTTCATGGGCTATAAAGGAATGTCTACATACAAAATTTAAATAAGAAAGTAAAAGTTTAGAGTAGAATTAACATATTTTGCATATAATATACTCATCAAAGGTTTGGTGCTCCACGCCTACACTAGATTGAACAACGTGGCAGCATATGAAGGCTAAAGTGAGTAACTGCTACGTCTGACGTCACTACCAGAAATTTAACTGTTGATGACGTCTGCAAAACCCGTTGTTTTTGGAGTTTTCCATTTGTGATTCGGTAGCATATGTCTCGACGCGCTCTTTCAACCGTTAACGGGCGAAGTAGTCACACGCGCAGAACCATGGACATGATATGATGAAATTGAAGCTTTTAAGAATGGCCTTTTTCATTTGCTGAATATGTATGCGATTTTGATGGAGAATGATTCAAGACGGTTGAAAAATTCTGAGAAATTAAGAGAACATTTTTGGTCATTCTCTCCCGAAATTGCAATCTCGGAGCGGTGTATTTTGTTCCGTCCGTTGGGAATTCCTGAAAATTAAGTATGATGGGCGGATCGAAAGGGTCGTCTAGATATAACGCCGGCGGCGAAAGCGATGAAACGCCGGCGGCGGACCTTATTCCGTCTCAAAGCGTGCGGCTCGGGAAGATCCAGCCACAAGCCCCGGGTTATCGGACCGTGTTTTGCAATGATCCTGAAACCACCGCCATAGCTAACTTTAAGGTCTCCGCTTCTCGATTGCTTTAAAATTAATTGTTACCATTTCCTTTTGATAAATGTTTTTCGTTGTTGCTTTTGGTGGGTTGAATTGTTATAATGTGAGTTGTGATTGGTTCGACGAAATGAATATTTGAAGTTAAGGTTTGATGCTCACTGGTTTATGTAACGGTTGAATTCCACCTCGAGGAAAATAATGCTTTTGAATAACTGGAGAAAGAAGGAAAAAGAAAGTAGAAAAGGATTTTAAGGTGTTCTCATCTTTGCATTAGCCAATATATTCTGTGCCTGCCAAACAATAAATTCAATGATTGTTTTCTCTGTGTGACATATTTATTCAGTTCATATTATGTGTACCAAACATTCATGAACCAAACAATGGCTGCACAGTTGAAGTCTCATGCAGTTTAGTCGTGCTCAGGTTGCACGTTAGTAATTTTCATTTGGGTATGGCCGGAAACTTGCAATTGGTTTAATTTTAAGTCTTCTTCTTTCTGCTTCTTTTTATTTTTCATTTTTATAAAATTTCTTCTGCTACTTTAGAGAATGACATGAATGCTGAGCTGAAATAATGAGAAGTTTTAGGAACTGCAGACTCAATGTGAATGTGAAATAGTGAGAAGTTTTAGTAATTTTCATTTGAGAAGTTTGTTTCTTATCTACAAGCTACATAGTACAGAACTTTCCTAATTGGTTTCTTTCATAGAGTTACAAAATAAAGAGTTTACATTTTTCACAACTACTTTATCTAAATTGAGCAATGTTAATTTTCACTTTCATTTTTTGGTAGTATTTTGGGCTATGAGTATATATAAATAAAAAAAAAGCTAGTTGTTATTTTTAAAATTTATTTTACGTCATGATTTTTATGAACTAATTAACATTTTGATTCTGTCTGAGATCTCGTTTCAGTGCCCTCCTCCTTTCAAGAATTGGAAACTTGATACTTATTGATTTATGGGGTGAATTTTAATTCTTCTTGTGGAAAGAACTGTAAATTAGTGCCTCAGTTTTCCAATATTTGAAACTTAGGAAAAAACATACAATTTATTCAAAATGCTTTTTGAAACCATTTGAAATTTATTACACTGCATTACCTTGTCATATCCATTAAGTATTTAAGTTGAGACAATAATACAACATCTTTAAGGAATTGAAAATGTATTTTCCATGCATGCAAAAGAACCTTATTTGATCTACTTTTCTTCTGTGAAGTAAGAAACCTCTTCATTTAGTGAACTGAAAAAAATTGAGAATGAGAAAGATATTTCAATTGGTTCATTTAGGAAACTACTGATGCAAACAAGCAGATTTTCTCAACAAATACATGCATTGTACTTGAATGGATCATATAATTGTTTTGTCCAAGGACTCAAGGAAACTATAAAATTGTCCATTTATTACACACTCATTTCCCTCACATTTAGATTTGAATGGTGCAAATGAGCATATTTTTTTACTTTAGTGGAACCACTCTGATTACCATTTTTTTTCCAGGCTAACTCTGTTTCAACTACAAAGTATGATGTGCTTACATTTTTACCAAAGGGTTTGTTTGAACAGGTATTTTATTAGAAATAAAATGCATGTGTATTTTTTTGATGATATTCCTATTGCCATTTCTTGATAATAATACAAGAAATCATTCAGTTGAATGCATCTTATATGTTTCCACAATGGAATATATAGCTTATGCATAATTTAAGTTTTATGTTATGCACAAAAGCTTTAGTGTATTAGCTTGACTTGCTAACAGTTTAGACATGGGTCCAAGCCTTTGACATGTCTTTGATAACAGAAGTAAGATTCTTTCATTTTACTTCTCAGACCCTTAAATATGGGAATCTGGTGCACTGTTTCTTACCTACAAAGTATGATGTATACTTAGGTCATAGGGTATTCTAGAAAAATAATACAGAGTAATATACAGTATTTCTATAAATACATGTCTAAGACCTTTTGTTTTGAGTACTACTGACTCTGTTACAATGTAGTATCTGTTCATAGCTACTTTTTCAACCTACTAAAGCACAAAGAGTCAGCAGTTGCCTCCACTGAGGCTCGAACCCACTCCCATCATCCATGTGGGAGTGTAAACCGGGACACCGGGTGCCACTAGACCACAAGGTTTTTGGCACATGTATAACTGCATAAGACCTTTAGTCTAAACTTTTCACAAATTCTGTTTTTCCTCATCTCTGCTTGTACATTTATGTTTTAGGCATGAAATGAAGTGGATTAACCCATCTATGTCCTTCAACCCTGCCTTTCTGCTCACATTTATCTGATTTATTGTACCATAATTCACTTGCGTTGACAGTTCAGGAGGGTGGCTAACCTCTACTTCCTTATGATTTCAATTTTATCATGCACCCCAGTCAGGTATGTTGCTTGTGGTTGTGGGTACATGGTTTCATTTTAGTGGAAAAATAATTTAAAATAGACCAATATAAGGAGAAAATGCAAAGAAGAAATGTGATCTTAAGGCTTTTTGTCTTATTTCTTGTGATCTTCATATGTATGATACTATGGCATTTGTAATGATGCAGTCCTGTAAGTCCAATTACCAACGTGCTTCCTTTGAGCTTGGTGCTTCTGGTTTCTCTTATAAAAGAGGCATGGGAGGACTGGGTTAGTATAATTAGTTAAAATTTCCTTCTTATGTTTTAGAGATGATTATTTGCTATGAAAGTACTTGCTGCCTGCATTTTATTTTTGTTAGAAACCTAAGAGTCCAGGAAAACTTATTTAAAGTTAAGTGTCACAGTGTCACTCAAACATGTTGTAAAATAAAGAATCATGAATCAAGACTGGTATCTCTGTAGGCTGTGTAGCCCATAGTCTATAGATACACAAGCATTTGAAGTCATTCCGTCAAGAAATCTCTATTTTTTATTTATCTGATCTCTTTCCTGCATGTCTTGTTATTCTCTATTTTTTCTTTGCCATTCTCCAGACTTTCCAATTCATTATTTCACACAATTTTTATGCTTCAAGAAAAATTCTCACACTCCATCTCTTCTTTTTTCTTCCGTAATTATGAACAGAAACGTTTTCAGAATGACATGTCAATTAATAATACTTCTGTAGACATCTATGGAGATCAGAAATGGTTGAGTGTTCCTTGGAAGAAGCTTCAGGTTGGAGACATTGTGAGGGTAAGTACACTGCATAAATAATTAATCTATATTTGCTGTATTTATTTATGCTTATGGGGTGAATCTTTTACTTAATCTTTTATTCCTTATTTTGAAGAATGCAATGTCATTTACTTAATTTTTATTTTATTTTGTTAATTAGTTATAATTATAATTATAAGATGTAAATTATTTGAATAAAACTTTTTAATTATATTTTTGAACATCCTTCCTAAAAAGTTTATGAATAGAAGTCCTAGAAGAAGAAAAAACCAATTACTCTTTACAATTTTCTATTCAACTATAATTGGACTATTGATTGTGACATACTGACATTCAGTAATTAGATATTTGAAATCATGTACTGATGATAATGAAATTTGACATAATATATAATAACATATTCTTGAAATTAATTCAAGAATTAATGAGCAGTAGACTTAAGTAGAGCTCCCATTATACCAAAGAGTTATCCTAATGTTAATACTGTTTCATACCATTTTTTTAATTACCAAAATTGGATACAAAGTAGTTGAGAACCTGTATATCAGCAAATTAAACAAGAAAATAACTTTAAAATTAAAGAGATAAGAAAACTGAGGCCAAGCACCCAAAATCATGTTCTTTTAGGACCAATGTCTCATTTAATGCATCATCATTGCAATATCAGCTCTCTGGCTTAGTACAATTCTCTTGGGACGAGATTTCTTTTATTTTTTTATGTTTTATTTATAAGGAAAAACGAGTACCCAAAATCACTAGGAAAGATCTAGCATGAAACCAACACCTGGACCCATGTTGGATCATCTTGACATGGGTGGAACAGGTGTCTTGGGGAGTGTGTAACAGATGTTTATATGTGTTGTAATACATTGTTACTGCCATTGCAGGTTAAACAAGATGAGTTCTTTCCTGCAGACCTATTGTTTCTCGCCAGCACTAATTCTGATGGTATCTGCTATCTTGAGGTTGTACTTGGTCTGCATCTGAGTAGTATTCTTTAATTGTTGTTGCTTTCACAAAAGTAATGTCCTTCACCTTTTCATTAAAAAAATGGCATTGTATCTGTTCGATGTGGGGAGGGATAAATATACTACGAATTCTAATGAAACAAGTGTTCTACACATACTAAATTCTTTAGTTGGTTTCTTTTCCCTCTGTTTCTCTATCTTCTTCCCACTCACTAACTTGACATTGTATTGTAGACGGCTAACTTGGATGGGGAGACCAATTTGAAGATCAGAAAAGCTTTGGAGAAGACTTGGGATTATGTGACTCCTGAGAAAGTGGCTGAATTTGAAGGTTTGACCTTTCTGCTGTTTTTGGACATTACTCATTGTTCGTATGTTTTTGCCCTAGAGGTCATATAATTCATATGTTAATGTTTACTAGAGATAAGCTCCAGTCAAGATCTGATTTTCATAGGTTTCTCTGTTGACACAGCCTGTAAGTTGGGATTTAGGCTGTGAGTCAGGGTTATGGTGCTTGTACTACATTGGGCTTATGGTTAGACTGTTAGCCAAAGATCTTGTAGTCTAGCAGCAGTAGCCTCTGATTCTAGGTAGGAGGTTTCAAATTCAATCCCCAGTCCCCTCAAATGTATCAAAGAAGGGGAATTAAAAAAACAAAACAAACATTATTAGAGTCTTCAATTTAAATCAGCTCAAAAAAGTAATTAACTATTTGTGAGAACAAAAATCTTTAAAACTGCTATCTCTCTTTATTTTGGCTAATTACCTAGTTAAGTGGTTGGGCTAATCCATATTGGACAAGCACATTCGTAAGTGCTTTTAGCTCTTCCTTACAGGAGCCATGAAAAGGAAGGGATCTCCCTCCTGTCATGGTTATCATTGCTACTGAGGTGATCATCAGTGTAAACAGAGAAACTATAGTGTGCATTTTCTTTCTTCCTGTGTTAAATTTGATAAACTCTCATCTAACCTAGCTGGACTTTGGTTTAGGTAAGGTGATTTTTTCACAGTTAATTGTAATCAGGGCATAATAAAAAGATATTGTTGATGGAGATTCCACTTTGAATATAATAGTGTGTGCATCCTAGTTAAATTGATTTTAATCTGAACAATGTCATGACATGATACTAAACTTTGACATAGACCTGACACAGTTTCCTTTGTAAATTGCAGGTGAAATACAATGTGAGGAACCTAATAACTCTTTGTATACCTTCACTGGAAATCTGCTAACTCAAAACCAAACCTTGCCACTCAGCCCAAATCAACTTCTTCTAAGGGTACATTGTTTCTCTACCATGTTTATATTGTGTCTAAGTCATACATGAAGCTTGTAATATTGCTTTAAGACAAGATGAAAGGTTTCCCATTTACTTGTTGAAAAGAGAGAAAGCATTTGAACACATTTTATTGATATTCATAACGAGTTCTAGATCATCCCTAACGGCTGCTAATGTTTCATTTCCTGCTCCACTGGTCAGGAAATTCTTTTAATTCTTTTTAATGATTTATTTTACTCTTTTTTTTTTTGGCATGACAATAATTTAGCTTTATACTTTGACAGGGTTGCAGTTTGAGAAACACTGATTACATTGTTGGGGTGGTCATTTTTACAGGGCATGAGACAAAGGTATTAGTTACATATATAACATCAATTTGTACTGCTAGGTCTTTTAGATTTTATTTTGGTACATCTGGTTAGAGAGGGGAAGTGAGACACCAATCTACTGGTTGGAAAAGGATGTAACTTACCCCCAAATTACACCCTGAACCCTTCTGCTTGGTCTGTTAGATGATTGTCTTATAAAAGTTCCTTTATGAAGATTTCTTTAACCTTGTTTTACTTGGGATGAAACAAGGTCCTAATTACATTGTTAACTTCAATTTGTTGTGCTAGGTCCATTAGATTATTGCCTTATAAAATTAAATTTCATTTATGAAGCTTTCTTTAATCTTTCACTGTTTCTTTCTTTCTTAGGTATCCCCTTATTGACATACATTTTCGTATTGATTACGTTTTATCAATACCAATTTTGCTACAGGTTATGATGAATTCTATGAAAATTCCTTCTAAACGGAGCACTTTAGAAAAGAAACTTGACAAACTAATTCTCATGCTTTTTAGTACCCTTTTCTGCATGTGTGTCTTGGGAGCCATCGGAAGGTTTGATTGCTTCTCACATTCTTAATTTCCTGATGCCTTGTTCAACTGAACTTTCCATCTTAGTTGTAAATATATCTCAAATGTTGACAGTTTTTATTGCTCTTGTAATTTTCAGTGGTGTGTTCATAAGCAGCGACTATTTTTACTTGGGATTTGAGGATTCTTCTGACCCACAATTCGACCCCAATAATAAGTTTACGGTAATGATCAAGATGCATGTAGTATTTTCCTTGAATTGCTTATGATGGTCTTTCTCTAGTGCTGCATGCATATTAATAATTTTGTTTTGCTGCACAGGTTGCCGCTTTAACTATGTTCACCTTAATTACTCTTTATTCACCTATTATTCCGATCTCTCTATATGTTTCTGTTGAGGTAATTCTCATAATAGTTTATTATCATGTTTGCAAAATTTTGTTTTGTGAATAATTTTTGTTTATATAACATCTCTTTCTTCAGATGATTAAATTTATTCAGTCCACTCAATACATCAATAATGACCTCTACATGTACCATGCTGAGAGTAATACTCCTGCACAAGCAAGGACATCTAATTTGAATGAGGAACTTGGCCAGGTAATGCCTCAGGTTCTGGAGTATGGTAGGATGTCATAACAAATGATCTTTATTATTTTTGTACAGCTAGACGAAGCTTGCTTCTCTTTCTCCCTCCCTCCCCCTCTCTCTTTCTCTCTATTTAATTAAATCTTCTCATCCTGTTTGGATAAGTGAACGGTAAATAATTGATTTTAACTTCTCTCTGGATAGGTGGAATACGTATTCTCAGACAAAACTGGCACACTAACTAGAAACTTGATGGAATTTTTTAAGTGTTCGATTGGAGGAGAGATGTATGGTACTGGTGTCAGTGAAATTGAGCAGGGTACATCACAGAGAGGTGGGAGGAGATTGGAGGTAAATATAACATTCCTTAATTGTAAAAAGATACATAATTATTTCTAGAGTTAATCCCACTTTTTGTCCCTAGACTATATTGTTTTTCCACTTTTGGTCTAGTTGCATTATCATTCTTTCTTGAAATATCAACAGTCCCAGAGATCATCAAAATTAGTACGAGAGAGAGGTTTCAATTTTCATGATGCTCGGATAATGCAAGGTGCTTGGAAGAATGAACCAAATCCTGATGCATGCAAGGTACCGAGTTAGATCCTATATATGCTATGGCTGAGTTGAATCAGGGTTCTCACCTAGCGTCTTTCTTGATTTCTATTTTTTACAGAAGTAAAGAGAAGTTTTCTGAATATTCTATTCATTGAAAAGAGAAATACACAACCCTATAAGTACATGCTAGAAGAATTTTGATATGGAAACTTGTTTCCATATGACTATCCTACTCAAATCCCAATAAATATCCATGCTGCCTAATATATGCATGTGTTCCATAATACTTGTACATTCCATAACACTCCCCTCAAGTTGGAGCATAGATATTAGTCGTGCACAACTTGTTACACAAATAACTAACTCGAGTCCCATTTAGTGCCTTTGTGAATAGGTCCCCTAATTGTAATCAAGTCTTCACAAATACAGTGGATATTAAAACCTTGTTGTATCTTTTCACGAACGAAGTGGTAGTCAATCTCTATGTGCATGCTTTGTTCATGAAAGGAACCAATCTAAACAGTGGTTTGACAAATAAAGTAGGGCAGCAGGAGTAATAAAAGGTACGGATTTCTGTGCAGGAATTCTTCAGATGCCTTGCAATATGTCACACTGTACTTCCCGAAGGTGATGAAACACCTGAAGGCATTCGATATCAAGCAGCATCACCTGATGAGGCTGCTCTGGTTGCAGCAGCAAAGAGCTTCGGTTTCTTCTTTTACAGGTGTGACTCTTTCAAACTTCATGCTTGTGCTTTTATTTTTTTACGGTGCTTCCTTGTCTCAATTCATTAATAGGAAGGCAATAGATATCAAAAGAAGGAAAAAAATAATTCAAATCTGGTATTAGAGTAGTAGTTGTTTGGAAACACATTCTAAGTTATCATTCTTCCGAAAAGTGTATGTCAAAGAATACAGTATTTGTACATGTTAAGCTGAATATCTGTATCTGTTGTATTCAATGAATAGAGCTGTACAACTGTACAAGGGAACCTATTTATTTACACTGCTGAGACTCCTTAGCAACATGTTTTGTAATTTGAAAAATAAGCCTACTTTTACCAAGTCTCTTCGTGACTGCTAGTTAATCCAGACCCTTGGGTGAAACAAAGTGGGCCGAACATGCTCTGATACCATGTTATGGTCTAAGATATTGGGCTATAATGCACATGGGCTAAACCACACTAAAAGATTGAATCCAATCAATTAATTTGTCTAATCCCATGACCTTATAAACCCATATGTTCTCTCTTATATTTTCAATGTGGGACTCTTAACCATCTTTACGCCAATTTCTTCTTGAATGTTGTGTATCCAAGTTATTTCACAAGTTGTGTGTGCCAAAGCTTTGAATTCAAATTCTACACTAGATCAAGCCACAACACTTTGCTTCTTACTTTTCCACGAGACTAAATTTCCTCCTACAAACACACAATACACTATTGTAAACCTCCTCTCACCTAGTGATCCTAGCTTAGTCAGCATTAAAAGATTCTTCAACGTTCATAATAAACACACACAATTCTTATCCCACCAGCACTCTTCAAATATTTCACAATTCAAACAACCGCTTCCCAATGAGTTAAAGCAGATGACACCATAAATTGACTCACCACACTCCCTGGAATTACAATATTTGGAAGGGTAATAGTGAGATAGTTTAGTTTTCTCACCAATCTCCTATACCTCTCTGGACTATTAAAGATCTCCCGCCCACCAGTTACAAGTTTGGTACTTTGATCCATGGGTGTCGCAGAGGGCCTTTACCCCAGCAATCTAGTATCCTCAAGTAGATCCAACACATTTCCTTATACCTTTTTTGGAACGAGCAAATTTTATACATTGAAGATTCTTTAGCACTCCCAGATCCCCAGTATGAAACTTCTTTGAGAAAAGATTTGAGAGCATCAATCTCTCCTACGTCACTACTTGTGACCAACTTCAATGATTACATTACTAAACCTTCCAAACAGTATACTCCATGTAAACTTATTCAATCAAGTCACCATGCAAAAAAAGAATTCTTTACATCCAATTGATACAGACGCCAATGATTGGTTTTGCAGTGAGCATTGTAAGTAATAGATTTCTCTCCTCGACTGCATCCCATATTTCTTCTGTAGTATCAAACAACAAGAAATTTTCAACAATGTCATTATTCATAGAATTGATAAGCCATGACATTATCATACTATTTTCAATCTTCCACTTTTTGAAACTCGGATGTGTAGTCTTTGGCCTTACTGTTGTTCCTATGAGATAACCATCCTTCCCCTTACCGCAAATAAACATCAACACTAGTTGTGGCCATTCAATTTGTGTCCTGTGATGAAAATAGGAGATGAATTGTTGCCACCAAGGTTTGACGTCTCTATATTGCCTCCAACTTTTGATGTTTTAATTGTTGGAAGTTTGTGATGAGGTTATTATGCATTTTGTCATGCAGAGAGAACCGGGTTGAGAGCTGAGAAAAGAAGGTCAGAAAGAATCGACATAAAGGGACCACGGTTAAGAGAACTAGCTTTGATGCCATGAAGAATTTTTGGATTTCTCACTAAGAAAACCTAAGGACAGAATTACAACAACATATATACAAAATGCCTAATAAAGGAAATAACAAACTATATATCTTGATTGTTTCCTGAAAATTAGGAAAGAAAATCATGAAATAGAATCATAGGAGAAGATCACAATAAATATCACTTTTTATTCCTAAAATAAATTTCCTTGGGACTCCCGAATATTCAATACTCTTCCTCAAGTTGGAGAATATATATCATGTAATCCCAACTTGCAAATTAAGTTTTCAAAGTTAGGTCTAGGTAGGGCTTTGATGAGGATGTTTGCAGTTTGTTGCTTGGTAAAATGTAGTTCGGTTTAGTAGTCTCAATCCTGGTAATTGATCTTCTGTATCATATGCTGATCTTATGCTTCCTTCTTTAGTACTATTTGCCCATGAATGCATCATAATATATGTGAGAAATCAAAGAGAAAGGGAATAGAAAGAATATATTATAATGAAAGATTAGAATAAATTGCTTCTTTGTGTATTTGTATATTGAAATATATAGAGATCTTATGTTTTTACGAACATTAGGCTACTTCTACTAGGAATAGGACTAGGGTTTCTTATTATTCAACACTCCCCGCAAGCTGGAACATCTAGAAGTTCTTAGCTTGGATTAAAACAAACATTCCACCTCACTAAAAATTACAAATGAGGATTAAATACATCTAGAGGATAACAATGTTGGATGGCTTCATAAGACACAAAGCTATGCATGACCCTTGTACTCATGAAAACACTAAGGATGGAGCCAAACACGAACAACCTCATGATAACATAGGAACACAAGCACTCTAGGATACATGCCAAAAAAAAAGCCTTCATTATATAGAGGTTAAACAGAGCATGACCAACAAAGGATGTAGTAGAGCTCATAGTAATGAAGATGAACCCAAAGGGACGAAGAGAATATAATAGAACACCAAAAGAATAAAATAGAACATAGAATAAAAAGCATTTTGGAAATAGAACATTGGTTGGTTGTTTGGTGGTCACACTCCCCCTTGACACTTGAGAAATAAAAAGCATTTTGGAAATAAAGTAGTGTTGAAATTGAACACCCTTGGGAAATAAATTTAGCATACCACAGAAGTAAGGAAACAAACATGGCAATACCAAACTTTAACACCCTCAGGAAAGAAACTCAACAATGAACCCAAAAACCTTTCAAATCTCACCAAAAAGACCAAAGAATGACTAAACCGGTAGTGACACATGCCAACGTGTGAAGGAGACCCCATTGGTACATGGCGATGGCGTGACACCAACGACGACATTCAATGATGACAAAACTTCACAGGTTTGGTTGCTAGAGAAGGAGGAATCCAATGGTGTGGCTGATGAGATCAAAACATCAGCGGAAAGGGAGAGATCTGAGAAAAACCAAACAGAGATCCTGTAGGTTGTGGCAGCATGTGGTAGCGCAAGAGGAGGTTTTTGGCAATGGGCTTCCTGGATAGGGTCACAATGAGGTCCCAAGCAATGCAGTGGTGTTAGTTTTCAAAGATAGCCCCACCAGACATGTTAGAATTGAGAAGATAGTTGCGCTCCTTTGCTAGAAAATTATCTTATGCTTGAAAACAATGGTAAAAAATAGCCTAGGATACATATGCTCTGATCCCATATTGAAATGAAAGGATTGAAAGGGTATGGAGGGTGGCAAATAGCTACCACCAGCCAGTTAAATAGAAGCAATATATCTGAGAAACTAAAGAAGGAATATAATAGAAAGAATATATTAGACTGAAAGATTACAAAAAAGAAAAGATAATTAAAAGAATATATTAGAATGAAATATTACAATAGATTGTCTCTCTGTGTGTTTTTTGTGTATTTAACTGAAAATGTCCCTGGAGTCTTCCTCATGCAGCACTGCGTAACATTAGAGGTGCTCAGAGATAGCAGTGTGTGGTGGCACAATCCCTCTTCTGAGGTCACCTCACTGTTCTGACCTTAGCCCAATATCTCACACTCACTTACAGGCTCTGATACCGTGTTAAATTGAATATCTAGTTCTATTGTATTGAATGAATAGAGCTGTACAAGTGAACCTATTTATATACATTGTTTTGACTCCTTAGCCACACAATTTGAAATTTGAATAACAAGAGCTAAATGCCTAAATCCTCAACTACCTCTTGATTCTCTAACACTACACGTGTGATGTGAGCGTAAATAATTTAATGAAAACATAGAAGAATGAGCTATTCTATTATTTTAGTCCTCGTGCTAGTTTAGTTTATTGGACATGTTAATAAATACAAACTCTCCTAATTAACTGAAGTTATTGGATAATACATTGTGACTGAGATACTGTTACCTGCTTCTTTCTCGGGTTTAGAATTATCCATTGAGGTTGTTTGAAAGAAAGAAGTATTTTATACTTTTTTGCACTTTATGCTTATACTTGGAGCACAAAAACATTCTCTAGTAATTGTGATAGTTGTGCTACTTTCTGAAGCTTTTATGCCTGGCTTGAGACTGTTAATAACCTTACTGATATTTTTTCTACAGGCGTACTCCTACTATGATTTATGTGCGTGAGTCACATGTTGAGAATACAGGGAAAAATCAGGATGTTTCCTATGAGATTCTGAATGTTCTTGAATTCAACAGGTGCTAATTTTTTTATGTTTTCTGTGAAGTTTGATACCACATTCAACTAGAGCTGAGGGTGACTGTCAACTTTTATTTTGTACATAGTACGCGGAAGCGCCAGTCTGTTATATGTCGCTATCCTAATGGCAGGCTAGTACTGTACTGCAAGGTAATGGCTTTGTTTGGATTGAAAAAATTTAATACTATCCTAATGCCAGTCTGAGAACCTACTTTCCAACAGGGTGCCGATACTGTAATTTATGAAAGACTGGCAGGTGGAGATAATGATTTGAAGAGAATAACAAGGGAACATTTGGAACAATTTGGAGCAGCGGGCTTGCGCACACTTTGCTTGGCATATAGGGACTTAAGTCCTAATGTATATGAAAATTGGAATGAGAAATTCATTCAAGCGAAATCCTCTCTTCGAGACCGTGAGAAGAAATTGGATGAGGTACGCTGTTTTACTTAATTTTTTTTTATTTTTTTTTATATATTAGCATGTGTTTGGTAGTATGGTGTTTGTTTTCATTGAAAAGTGGCTCCAGATCAAGGATGAGTATTATAGCCTATACCAACATCTTTTTATCATCAGCAACTTCACATCATGCATTTAGATAGTTAGATGTTTATGAATTTCTTGATTAAGGTGATTTTCACTCTAGAGAGGAAATTATTAGTCTAAATATGACAGTCTGTTTATTATGATTCTTTCTTGCTGTATCAACGCATATATTTCTTGGCATGTTCTGTTTCTTTACTTCCCAGGGAATCGGCAGTGCAGCACCTCAAAATCACTATTTTATTTTCATCATCTTCATCATCATCAATGCTTTACAATTGTGAAGATCTTGTACAAAAATTCCTGAGTCTTGGATTCAAGAGGAATTATTGTTTGATCAATTCCAAGTGTTATTTTGATGTTTCAAAGTCTATGGACCTTTAGACTAAGGTCCATTACATATTTAAAAAATATGGAATAATGACTTTTGTTGCATAGTGGGTTTTGCTTTCGTGAATATAGATGGAAAAATTTTTCACTATTTATTTAATCAAGTTAGTCTTGTTCAGGTGGCAGAACTCATAGAAACAGACCTTATGTTGATTGGAAGCACTGCTATAGAAGACAAACTTCAGGAAGGAGTACCTACTTGCATAGAGACTCTGTCAAGGGCTGGGATAAAGATTTGGGTGCTTACTGGGGACAAGATAGAAACTGCAATAAATATAGCTTATGGTTTGTATGTCTGAAACAAATTTTAGTTTTCTTTATGTATATATATGCAAACATCTTACCTTGTTTATTTTTAATTTCTGCAGCATGCAAGTTGATAAATAACAACATGAAACAATTTGTTATTAGTTCAGAAACTGATGCTATTAGAGAAGTAGAAGATAAAGTGAGCAGTTTCCTTGGTTTAGTTGTTAGCATAAATGCAAAATATGTCATAATGTTAACATTTTATTTGTTTTTTTTTTAATTTCTTTACAAGGGCGACCAAGTGGAGATTGCTCGTTTTATCAAAGATACGGTGCAAAATGAACTTATAAAGTATAATGAGGAAGCACAACAATATCTCTATTCTGAATCTAGAGCAAAGTTAGCACTTGTTATTGATGGAAAGTGTTTGATGTATGCATTGGACCCCAGTTTGCGTGTAACACTCTTAAATTTGAGCTTGAATTGTAGTGCAGTGGTCTGTTGCCGAGTTTCTCCTTTACAGAAAGCACAGGTGAGTCTTATTGGTGGTCTCTGTTATTTAGTCTTAACATGAATAGTTTTGAAGTCAAAATCATTATTTTCCATAGCTGAACCACTATGAGTGGCTGCAGAAGTTACTACAAAGCAAAGTAGGTCACTGATTCTGTAGGTGATAAATATTATAGATTGTTCATCCTCTGCTTTCAGGTGACTAGATTGGTTAGGAAGGGAGCACAGAAAATAACTCTTAGTATTGGTGATGGGGCTAATGATGTTAGCATGATTCAAGCTGCTCATGTTGGTGTCGGAATAAGTGGGCAGGAAGGAATGCAAGCAGTAATGGCCAGTGATTTTGCGATTGCTCAGTTTCGTTATTTGACAGATTTGCTGCTTGTCCATGGACGCTGGTCATATTTGAGAATCTGCAAGGTTTGTAGTTATACACTTTTTGTATTCCATAATTGACAAATACTTCAGTTTAGAAATTAATGTCCATAAACTTCTGGATACAGGTTGTGACATATTTCTTCTACAAGAATCTGACATTTACCCTGACACAATTTTGGTTTACCTTCCACACTGGATTTTCTGGTCAAAGGTTCTATGATGATTGGTTCCAGTCCCTCTACAATGTTATCTTTACAGCCATGCCTGTGATTGCTCTTGGACTTTTTGAAAAGGTATTGAAAGTATTATTTCACCGTGGCATTACTGTGTATTATGGCAATGATCTTCAATCACTGTTTTCCACTTCCCCTAGTGTATGATGCAGACCTTTTCTCAATCATTGCAGGATGTTAGTGCATCCCTTTCCAAGAAATATCCCGAGTTATACATGGAGGGAATAAGAAACACATTCTTCAAATGGCGAGTCGTGGCTGTTTCGGCTTTCTTTGCAGTTCTCCAATCACTAATATTGTATCATTTTGTAACTGCTTCTAGTACCAAGTGCATGAATTCAGATGGAAAGATGTTTGGCCTGTGGGATGTCAGTACAGTGGCCTTCACTTGTGTTGTATTAACTGTCAATTTGCGTCTCCTAATGATGTGCAATGCAATTACGAAGTGGCATCAAATTACTGTCGGGGGAAGCATATTGTTGTGGTTCATATTCGTCTTTGTATACTCAGCTGTTCTCTTGCCAAAAGCTCAGGTGGGGTTTTAAACATTCGTGTTACTCTTGTTTGGCCAAGCACATGCTAACTCGATCCATGTTCGTGTTGTGAACAGGAGAACGTATATTTTGTCATCTATGTTGTGATGAGTACATTTTATTTCTACGTCACGCTGCTGCTCATTCCCATTGCTGCACTTTTTGGCGACTTCTTATATCAGGGGTAAGCTTTTGGAACTCATATAAACGGCGGAGCACTCTCAAGTTGATTCTTTGTTTAGTTACTTTTACTAAAAGTGTTAATTGGTTATATATATTTGCAGGGTTCAAAGATTGTTCTTCCCCTATAACTATCAGATTGTTCAGGAAATCCACAAGGGTGAGGTTGAAAGACTTGGGACAGGGCTGCTGGAGTTTGGAACTGAGCTCACAGCCGACGATGCAAGGAACTTCGCGATGAAGCAACTCCCGGGACAGAAATCAAGGCACACCGGTTTCTCTTTCGACTCGCCTGGTTATGAGTCGTTTTTCGCATCTCAGGCGGGCGTGCCTGCCCCTCATAAAGCATGGGATGTTGCTCGCCGAGCCAGCATGAAGAAGACTAAATCAAAAGCTCATCGGAAGAATAACTAACTCTACTCTACTCTATTCTACATCGTATCGTTTGGTAATACATTTTTCTCATTCTCTTTTAAGCAGTAGAAATTTTAGGGGATTCAGCATTATTCTTTCCTGAATTACATATTTTTCGTATAGTATTAGTAGTTTACTAATAGTGGTTAACAAATGTCATGCAAAACCTTCAGAAGGGGAACTCACTTGAGTGCTTGGCTATTCTAGATTGGATGATCTTTTTAGTAGTTTGATATCTATTAAAGTAGATGATTATTGTTTAGGAGGCTATATGGTTATTTATATAAACATTTGTTTGGTAAACATTCAATCTCTGTAATTTATTTCTTTAAATAACTCTAAAAAAATATGGATACTTTGTGCCCAGTTTTTTATTTTTATTTTTTTTAGTAAAAGATAGAAAATGATATTTGGATATAATTTTTGTGACAAATGTTGTATATAATAATTAATAAATATGATTTGTGACAAATATAATTTTTTATGTTTATTGACTCACAATAAATCTCGTCATGAATTAATTATAGATATGATAAATACTGGTCTATTTGTATTCTTACACAATCTTTCGAACCTAGCATAGCATACTTGCCCTAGCTATTATCAGTACTCAGTATCACACTATCATTACTGCTAATCACTTGTATTTGTATTTTTATATATAAAAAAATAATGTGATTTTAAAAAACAATTTTCATATATTATAAATTTAAAAAAAGTAGTTAAATTTGAACATATTATTTAATTTTTAAATGAAAAATTAAATTTTAAAAACTTATGAAGAACATGATATGAAAAATAGAAAACAATTTTTGTAACTATATAGGCCTTTGATTTAAATTTAAAAAAAAAAGAATTTAATGAAAAATATTTTCTAGTAACTAAAAAGGCAAGTCTATAAAAAGGCAAGTCTATAGCTGAAGCTGTGGGGGCAAGGGAGGCATTAAGTTGGATTAAGAAAAAGGGGGTTGGCAGCGGGTAATTGTTGAAACTGACGCCCAGGTGGTGATAAATGCTGTTCAGGGCCGGAAGATTATTACTCCCTTTGGAGTTATTATTGATGATATTCGCTCTCTTCTGCATGACCTTCCGATGGTCCAATTTCGTTTTGTTAAGCGTACTAGTAATATGCTTGCTCATACCTTGGCTAAGCAAGCTTTTTGTAATGAGAGGGATGGGAGGCATGAGGTTTTTGATTTTCTTCCCCGTTTTATTTCTAATGTTGTTTTGTTTGAACTATTCCAGTGATTAATGAATTAGGTGTTTTTATTCAAAAAAAAAAAGAAAAGGGAAGTCTATAATATCTTAAACCAGTTAACATATCTTAAGACTTTGTACATTGTAGCACAGTAGCAGTTATGCAAGGTTTGAAAACGTAAAAATTTAATACTAAATCTTTATATTGTATGGTAATTATATTCAATTATACTATCTAACTTTGGTAAAATCCAATTCTAATTTATTACTATTTTTTTAGTACTAATTTATTACTATTAATTGATATATACAAATTATTTTAAGAATTACAGTATATCCCATCAAGTTTGAAATAATCTCTCCGTCCCACAAGATTGGTTCAATTTGCATTCATGTGTGGCTTGGTGATTATATTAAATCACAACAAATCTTGAATTTGACTCAATAGTCATTCATAAAAAGTCGTATTATATATTTTTTTCATAAGCATTATACTTTTTCTAATAAATAACTGTTGAACGGAGGTTTGAAGGACCAAATCCAATCCTAAGTGACCAAGTTCACCACCATGTCTATCAAAAATGTGGTAGGTATAAAAAGAAATAAAATTGTGCATTACCTACTAGATATAACTTTTGGTGGTAATTGTTTGATCATAACAAGTAGTATTAAAGCACATGTTAGAAGGAGCCCCGGTCCAATAAGAGTAAAATGCCTCAATATATATCGTTGATTAGTACCCGTCTCATGATCCTCACAGGAGAATGACCCTATAAAGATGTCATGTTTGAAAGATAGAATGGAAGATGAGTTGGACCAAAGCAATATGATGTGAGGATGGAGTGTATCATCGAAGGTGGAATTCATATCCTTAGTTTAGGAATTGTTTATATATATATATATATATATATATATTCTAAGGAATGTCATATATACCAGAGTAGATATTTCATAATTGATGTCCTAGGAATTGAAGTGTCAAAGTTCACACGTCGGACCAACATATATTCGATTTGGCGAAATAATAATATCGAAATAATGCACCTTTGGAAGTGGATATGTATGAAAGAATTTTAAAATTTTGCAGAATGGATTCTACAACTGTGAATGAATGCATGCTTCAAATCAGAGATCTCAGACAAGATTTCAAAGATTGTTCGTCCTATATATTTATTAGAAAAAATTTCACTGTTGGTCTTGACTATTATACATAAATCAATTTAGTTATTAACTATTAAAATCTATTAAAATCTTAGGCGTAATCAGCTGACACGAAGATTCAAACACATGACCTAGTTTTCATAAACCTTTATTCAAACTCATGACCTTTAGCACGGGATTGACCTGATATCAAATTAAAGTATGTGCACATCATCTCAACTACACTGGAAAAAATTGAATATTAAGAAGATTTTTAATTTAGTATGCCTATAGCTTTAATTGAAATTATCACACATTAAAAAGTTTTAATTAATTATGTATTGTCATAGAATTTATTTCATTTGGGGCTTATTGCTACTTAACAAACACAACACAACACAACACAAAAGTGTGATCCTCAGGATACATACCGTACCAATTGGGAATGAAGGAAGTGGGGAGACTTCTAGAAGTGTAGTGCACTTGTGCAAAATATGAAAGACATAGAAAGGAAGCTTGTAGGAGAAAATGGTTTCAAAAGGGGCCTTTGGCACCTCAAGGATATATGCTTGGTTGCCGGCCTGGTTGGCAAAGAGATCATACATACATACATACATATATATATATATATATATATATAGATAGAGTCCGACTCCCATAAGAACCACTCCCCATGTGAGAATCTGTTGACTAATCTGAAATATTTGAATTAGACAATTCATAATTGTGATCAAATCATCGTAATCTACTAATTAGCATTGATTAAGAGCACATATTAATAAGGAAAACTGCTCTTAAGGCAATTTGGTCAGTTAACGGGCTTCCCCAACGAGTTTAATAGATCTATTGTTGGACCAACGGGTCTATTGAATTTGTTGCCGTTGAGTAGTATTTGATAGTCGCTTGGTCCAGGCGATGCATTCATGTTGCTTTGATCGTGCATTCCTATAAACAATGTCGTGCATTCTTATACTAAATATCGTGCATCATTCTCTCTTTGGTTTTGCATTCAAACACAACCCAACATCCTACAATGCACATCCCAATGTCTTACAATGTACCGCACTAAGCGCACTAATGTACATCTTACTAGCCTACGAATCATACATTCCCCTAAACTCACAGATTCATAAATGAATGATGGGAAAACGCCGGCCACAGAGAAGAGTGAGAAGAAGTGTAACCCAAAATGGAAACAATAAAATTATGGAATATAACGACCTAGAATCAAGGAAAAAACGTCTGCAACAACTCAAAGGGAAAAACAAGAAAAAAAAAAAAAGAAGCAAAATTCACCACATTACCCCAGCTCCCAAAATTTAAAATAACATATAAAAATAAAACATTAAATGAGAGTTATAAAATGATGCTAATGAACACTTCAGAATAGTTCACAGGTTTTAACGTAAGAAGCGATTCTCACCCAGTTGAAGAATGTGCTTCATAAGTTAATGAGTACAAAATTTAATATTAGACTGAATGATATGTTTTGTGTTAACTAAATGTTAAAACTAACAATTGCTCTAGGTATGTGTTTAGGGAACCCTTGGGTCAAAAAGTTAATGGCAGACAAGAAAAAAATAATATAATGCCTTTGGAATGGTAAAAAAAGATTTGTTTGATCTTAATGATATGTGGAATCATTTATTCTCTCTAATTTTGCTTTAACCACAAAATCATCTTGAATTTTGGGGGACAATGCATAATATTTGTTATGTACGAATCCGCAAAAGGTGATATGTTTTTTTAATTAATGTTATTATTTTGTACTTATAATATGATTTACTATCATATTGAGCCGCCCCGTGCAAGAATAAAAGTAAAGGAATTGAAGCGTTTCTTTATTGTGTTTTTGGGGTTAATATCCCAAATCCCAAATGATAAGGGTGATGAGTCATGGGTTGATGAGCCTCATTTAAAGTAATTTTGTATAAGGTATTTTAGTCTTTTTTGTTTTAAATAAAATATTTGGTTCGATCACTTTTATTTAATTTACATCTATATAGCAATTGTTTTTTTTTTTTATGAAATTAAAATAACTTCATTCAAAAAAAAGAAAAATCACGGGCTAAAACAAAACATAAAAAGAAAGGAGGAGTAGCATGCAACTCTCCCTGACAAAGAAAGAGTCTCTCTAGCAACAACATGAGCAACACCGTTCCTAAACCGCGGATGTTTCTTGTTGGACGTTTCTTTTTCTTCCAGCTCAACCTTGAAGTGTCCAAGCTTCCTGTAGTTATAACATACTCTTTCAGTAGAGTTTTCCTTTTCTTTAGTTTTTCTTACCTTAGACTCGGAAGAGGATCTTTTGGGGGTTATTTCATCTCGACTCTTATTGTGTACTTAATAAATTTCTTGAATTTCTTGAGTAACAACGTCATCTAATGTTCTGCTTTGGTGCTTTCATGTGGAATGTCTTATGGACGATCTTGATGTTGAAGGAGTTGTTGCTCTGTCAAGTGCTATATATAGTAGGTCTTTCAACTATATATGGCATCTTTCTTGTCTAGTTTTAAGAGATCTAATTCATGACCTTTTAGATCCCAAAATGAAGATTTAGTTGTAGTATAGGAAAACTCTTTAATGCTTCTAATTTTCACAATCTTTGCATATCACACCATGGGTATGGTATGAAAGACCTTGATGTTTAATTCTCTTTGAGAAATTTCCTTATGAAAAATAGATAAATCTCCTAAGATATTAATAAAGTGAGTTTCTATTTGTTCAATGAATTCACACGGTAACATTTCAAAGGAATTGAATTGCTCCCGAACAATTTTTAATTTATCCTCCCTAATTTTCTCAGTTTTGATGGAGAACTCAATTACCTTGTTCCACAGCTCCTCAACTAAGTTGGTGTAGCCTTTAATTTAATTTTTCCATGTGTTGACTTGCTCAACATTTGCATAATGAAACTATATGAACCGCTATTGAAAGTTTGCATTTCCCAATAGTTGCAAACCAAGCCAAATAAGTTACTTGCTAAACCCCTTTCTTTAATTTGCCAATCCTTTGAACGATTTTCAACACTATGCTGAACGTTCTTCACTGTCTCTCTTCATCATCAAGCTAAGGGTTGCCCACCAAGTTTACAGGAGATAATATCATCAAAATCTATACAAAGATAGATAATTTCTAATACTTACAATAATTTAACTTACCATTTTCAAAATTAGAATGATTAAAAGTTTATTCACTAATCTAAACTTTTTATTATCGGTTTTGGACCATTAAGAAAGAAAGAAACATAGCTCATGATGAGGGGGAGACAAAGAAATATTCATGCATATCTCTACTTTGTAATCAAAGCTTGAGACCACTTGTTTTTCTTGAACACACACACTACTCCAAAGGCTATATAATATACTCATCATCTTTCAAACCATACTATGCATTTCCTTTGCATCTCTTGGCTATTCAACAAGCCAGACAAATAATCCACAACCCACTAATAACTATAGCTTGTGAAAGCAGGTTGCTCTACTATTCAGGCCAATTCAAGCAATTCTCCTGTCATATCATTTTTAGCTCTCCTTTACCATCAACCAACAGGCTTTGTGTTGGTCTCTGGTCATTGTCCTCTATCCTGTTCTTGTGTCAATCTAAGGATAATTTTACTCCAACATATGCTAAATCCATTACTTATTGATGGAATTTTCACCAGATTCTATACCAACAAACACATTTTCCATAGTATTCTTCGAAACATGATGATAACTATGCATTATGGGACAAACAAATCCATTGATGATGATGAGATGCTCCAATTTGTTTCTTATGCTTTTGGAGCTAGCTGTAGTACACTTGGCTTGGGAGGAAAGGGGGGAGGTCCCAATATATCCAAACAGATAATTTTATTTTTGGGACAGCCCAGGGTTTCCACCGTCGGACATAGTGACTAATCCCCTCGCTGGATTGTAGGCACTACCTCTATTGGGTGGGAAAGCTGGCCTGGAGATTTAAGATTGCTCCATACCCAAAGTCAAGAATCAAACCCTTGACCTTTGGTTAAGGATGAATGAGTTACTTCCACTCAACCACACCCCTAGGTTATCCAAACAGATAAATATGAATGTTGCAACAATGATTTAGATATGATCTTTCTATTTTATTTTATTTTGGTAAGTATATATATAGTAGAGGCATGGAATGCAATTAGACTTGAAAGTGAAGCCATTCGAGTTTGAAGAATTTGATTCCCCAAGCACAAACTTTTTAAGTGTTTGGTGTTCATTTGATACTCCTTGGATAGGACAAAAAGGAAAATGTGCCTTATGCTCTATTATTCAAATGGAAGAAGGTGTGCTATATGCCCCTACAAAGTTTATACTGCAGCCTTGATAGTGAACCCTTATTAGTGTTCATCACTGTTATGCCTTATTATATGCTCTATCCAAATTGAAGGTGTGTTTGTCACTATAACTCTTCATATTAATTAAACGTAGACCAGCTTGCATGGGCAACTCAGTTGATCACAGGTAGGGGTGAAGTTTTCGAAGAAAGATCAGGGATCGAGTCTCATTCTCACTGGGGCATGGGGGCCGGGCCCTTGACTTGTATAATGACATGAGTTATGTGAGCCATAAATCATAATTAATATGTTTTTTTTATAAAGAAAAATATTTAGGTGAAATAGATTACCCTAGCTAGCTAAACTAGTAACATAGGGTCACGATTATGCTATAGGTTTCAAAACAAGTTTTTATTCGATTTACAAAATTCCCATCTTAGAGAAATTATTAGTCGAGTGAATTGAAAACATAGTTACTGTAACTGTGAAATGTCTAAGTGAACCGCTCTTACTTGTTGAATTGATTAGTACGGTATCACTAGATCCATATTTTTGAAGTTTTTTAAGGTCTTACTCTTTTTTCCGCGTGTAAAAATAAAAAGTCATAATAAACTCAATCAGTTGACGACATTGGTAGAACTCACAATATAATATACTATACAAATTGATATATTCTCCAAATAATCAAATCCCCTGGACAAGGGAGGATTCAAAATTATATTGTATGTAGGGAAAATTCTTGTTCATGAACATGCCTTTTCCAAAGATTTTTGCTTGATAAATATTTGATCATATGGAAGAAGGCATCTATTTTAGGATAAAAATTACAAACATTGTATTCAACTAAGAGTGGTTCACATAATTGGGCAGGATTATTCAATTCCAGCCGCAATCACAAAGTGGGATAGAATCAACCTCAAGCATATATATATATAAATAAGTAGATTTTTAGTCAGAAGCACAAAAATAATTAGGAAAATATACACCCTGCCGGGTATATATATATAAAGAATATATATTCTCTTTCTTCTTTTTATCTGGTAGTTAAACAATAATAATGATTGCCCCACAAATAGCTCAGTTGATTTATGGATGGTAATAGTGGACAAGAGCACAAGATCGAGTAGCTGCAGTGTGAGAGTTACACTCGATGTGGTGAGTTCTTTGTGGGCACCAGGCAGGGGTCCTCCCACCTAATGAGCCACTGAGCGATTCAGTCCGAGTTTGGGGGTACAAATCAGAAATATTAACTTGATTTAATGATTCTTACGTGACAATATATACTTGGTTCCCTTTGCATTTGCTTAATAAGTATATATATTATTCTTTTTAACATTAGTGGGGTAAACAAATTCAATAGTAGCTGAACTCAAAAAAAAATTCAATAGTAGCTAACAAATATAATGAATTTTATTAGCGGAGATTAACATTGTGAGGTTAATATTGTATAATAGGGAAAAAAATGACACAATTAAGTTCCACAAAGTTTGTATATTTTGTACTTTCACCTTATTATTTACATTTTCCTATCCTCACGTATAAAAATAATCGTTTAATATAGTATAAAATATTAATACATTACTTAGACTCATGTAGTGGAAGAGTTGATGACAAATGGAACGACAAAGTTGAAAAATAAAAGATCTTATACTCTTAGAAGAGCATGTTTCCAAAAGACCATATAAATCAGTAGAGCTTCACAAATCAATAGACTATATAGCCAGTGGAGTTGAGGGAAGAAAAATTAGCAAAGCTTAACATCTATCGAAAGATATGATCTTCGGTATACCTACTTTTAAAACATCAGTAGATACAATGGAACAACAGAGCTTATGGCCTCATAGAGTCATAGGAGATCGAAAGGAAGTCCAGATGATCTATTCATAAGTTGAAGTTTATCGAAGACATATATATGGAACAAATATGGTTTACAGAAAGAATCTCAAGCAAAATAAGTCTAAGTTCGGAACGATAGACCTCAAGTTAGATATGACAGAGAAAAATAGAGGAATGTCTTCACAAGCTTCTAAAAGAGTTAAAGTACATGAATATTGGAAAACGATTTGTTGAATAACAACCTGTGATCTACTAATAAAGAAGTCATTGGTCTAGATATGAAGAAAGATCCAAGAAATCCTAACAACAAGGCAAAATGGTCAAAAGTTCAAACACCTTTTTTCCTACAAAAAGGATACTTGCAATCTTGCATACACAAAACATAGCAAATTTTAAGAGATAAAAATTTTGGACTCAACTGCTCACCTATCAAGTGCCAACGGGAAGATGTGAAATCGTTCAAATTTCTTCAGGGCTATTGTTGCTCAAGTATTTATAAAAAAAANAAAAAAAAAAAAAAAAAAAAAAAAAAAAAAAAAAAAAAAACTAAAAAAAAAAAAAAACTTAGGAGTTTAATTTGAAGAACAACATTTAAACTCTTGAGATTACGCATTCTTGAATATTCTTGATTCAAAGCGTCCAGTACCAAACTAGAACAACTCTTATATGTGAAGTGTTGACAACTTTGTACACAATGGGACTTCATGGTAAATTCTTAAAACGCAACGGTTAGATAGTGAAGAACTATAGCCCAGCCAAATGGTCTAGCCCACAAACGAAGTCAATGGACAAAACAAATCCCAAACAAAATACAAATTAAAGCTAACGGCCAAACATTGCACAAATTAAGGGGAGTATGAAATTACAAAGAAATGAACAAAATTGGTTGTTTTTCAAAAATTTGCCAAAAGGGAGATTGTTGCCTAGAATTGTCAAAATTGTTGACAAAATCCAAAACAAGGAATTAGAACTCTCAATCCCATCAAAACTAGAAATTACAAAATCAAGTAGAACAATGAGAAGAGCAAAAGCAAATCACACACAGGACAATGAACACGAACATTGCACATAGTGAATTAGGCTTTTCACCTAAAGAGTGAATTACCAGCAGATTAAGAGATTTATGAACTGGGTTAAAAATCCTGTCATGTGTGGCAACTGGCATTTCAACACCACTGTATATCTAATTCATACCCACCCTAAAAATTGCAAAACGGATGAAAAATCATAATTTAATTTAAGGGGCAAGTTGAGACAAATAACTGCCTAGCTATCAAGTGTTTAGAACAAGTTGGAACAAGCTATTTACTAATGTCAATATCCAAGAACCAAAGTGAAATTTGAAAATGTATTATCTTCAACGGATACTTTCAAACATCAATTATAAATAGAATTAAAGCACTTCAAGATAAAAGTGAGGAAAATAGCAAAAGCCTACGAATTTAGCAATAGATTAATTCCACAAAAGACTAATTAGTTAAGATTTTAATGTAATACTAGCTTATATTAGGTGCATTGTTCAGAGATTAACTTAATTATTAAATTTTAAAAAAAAATACTCCGTATAATTTTACCAATTTTTCAAAAGACTAAAAAGTCGATCTATTCACTCCTCTAGACTTTTCACGTTCGGTACCATCATGATGTATGATATAATGTAGGGGACTAGGGGCGTCAATGCAGGTTGGCCCGCCCTATTAGGTCTGCCGCACCGTGAGTTTTTTTTTTTTTGCAAGTTGGCCCGTGGGCTAGGATTATGCAACCCTAACCCACCTCATGCGGGCTCGCAGGCCCAACGGGCCTAACTTTACAAATAAAAAATAATTTATTATATTATTATTCTATATTCAAATCATTTAACCTAAACAATATTAATTTTTTTTTGTATTTAGAAATTAAAAAATTAAAACTTTTAAGATTTTAATGTTGTGTGTGTGCTCGTTTGTGTACATAAGCAAAGCCCGCGTGGGCTAGCCTGTGAGCCTGACAACCTGCTCAAGTCAAGCCCGTAAGGCTCGCATTTTCGTGTATTCTAGGCCCTAACCCGCCCCACCACAGGGCGGTTTAGGGCTGGTTCGCAGTCTTCAGTCCACTTTGACATCCTTAGTATGATGTATTAAGTAGCATTTGAACCTAAAAACCTCTTTTATTTAGTTAGACAAGGGATTTCAGCTGAAAACTTATCAAATAATTGTGTTGGCCATACGATTATGTTTTCTTTATAAAGTAATTATTTTTGCTAAAAGTCAGTAGGGGCTGCCCAACTTTAGCTTGTACTTTTACTTTGTAAAGATGCATTGTTGTTATTCTCTTTTAGTTTGAAGCTTGGTATCTGGCAAGTAATTTGCCTTTTTAGTCAAGAGCTCTACAAAAAAGCTTCAATCATACCACTAAGGTTTGGAACAACAACCAACCTTTTTTTCTTCATGCTTGTTCTCCGACTTCCCCATTTCTAAACTAAACTACCTTCTTCAACTAAATAGATGGTTTTGGTAAACACAACTCCATAATAAAACACATATTTGTTGGTGGAATTTTTTTTATTTGGAAATCAAAATGTTGGATCTCAACACTGCACTATGCTTAACCAATTGGTTATTAACTATGGAGTTCTTTGGTTATCTGGTTGCCAACATTTCATTTTTAAGACCGATAAGTATGCACCACATCCCTCCATGGTAAGCCACAACGCCACGATTTGATAACAGGATGCTGAACTTGGCCCTCCAAAAAACAGTCCCAGCACAAAATTAGGGGTGTCTAAGTGGCCCATTAAAACCCGATAGGCAACCCTAACTCGCCTCACGGGGCCAATTATATCATGGATCATGTCCACCTTAAATGAACCAAGCATATTAATTAATTTTCTAAGTAATTTAATTTTTATATTTTCATATAACTCCAAACATATTAATTAATTTTCCCTACAAATTAATTCCTATCAACTACATACATTTACCAAACGCCCTCTAAGACTCTTGAGATTGGGAGACAATTTTTTTTTTTTTCAAAATTAAAATACCAAATGGTCGGAAGACATAAGTCCTGACTTACTCTAGAATAGCGTACACATGAAATAATATTCTAAGACATGTATTCTTGTCTTTGATTCGGTTTTCATGCATTTATACGTCAGGAATGTTACATATGCTGCTATCTTAGCTTATGAAAATACACAAACCACCAAAGCAAATTAAAATAAAGAAAGATGTCGTATACAAAGCTTCATGGCTCAGGCCACTAAGTATAAAGTAATGTGTTCCCTCCATGTCACTTTCAAACTTCAACTTCTCAAAACAAATAATTGTTTTTAGAGTTAATTCTATTTTTTCCCTAGATTTATACTTTTAATCCTTTAAAAAAATCTCATGTTGGTCCTAGTATTATTGTGCTATGGAGGCTCAGGTTAGGGAGGCGCAGATTGCAATTGAAGAAAATATGAGACTCTAGTAGTGAATTAGGGATTTCTTTAAAATAAAAATAAAAATAGCCGGTCAACCCAATATGTATAAAAAGACCGAAATGTTATTGTATTTAATATCATTTATAGGTTTGTTGACATATCAGAGGACCAAAAATGGTCACGCCATAATAATACTAGGACCAACAAGCTAAGCTAAGTAATGTTCTGAAGAAAAAAATGACACGTATAAATCTAAGACAAAAAATGTTGTTTTTATTTATATGATTAATTAATTTTATTTTATAATAAACATCATAAAAGTTGTACCAATTAAGAGTATTATTTTGGTAATAATTAATTAAGTTACGTATAGTATAAGATGAAGTGAGAGTAAATAATACTGTAATATATTTGAAGAGCATATATATGAAGTTGTCTTTATTCTGAGTTGGAGAAAAGCAACAGAATCCCTCACACCTATAAAGAAAACCAACCATCCCTAGCTAGGCCATGTAAGTAAAATCCATCCTGGGCAATGCAAACCCAAACACTACAGTACTAGCTACCATATTATTCATCACTCTCTTGCCTTCTCTTCATCATCTACTACCTACCAATATTTCATCTAAAATCCATCCTGGTTTAATATTCTCTCTCTCCCCTTCATACATAATAGAGAGAGAGAGAGAGAAAAGTTATGGGTAGTAATTTGAGGAGTAGGAAGGTTTCCTTTTATGGTTCACTGTTATTGGTGGGAGTGGTTGGGTTATTGGTGGTTGGAGCTTTAAATATGGAGGAGACTATGACGAAAGCTCATCATCATCATCATCAACGTAGTAGAGAAAGAGAAGGAGGGAGCATGAGGCATATGAGCATGCAAAAAGATGATGATGATGAGAAGAAGCTTGCAAGTGTTCATAATACAGATCTCAATTTCATGAGCAAAAGAAAGGTTCCAAATGGACCTGACCCTATCCATAACAGGTACTTATATTGTTAATTCCATGTTATATATTTTGGTTTCTAAGTCATTTGGTATTTACTAGTCATATTAAATTTAGCTGTTATGCACGGTCACTACTCGATAGTGTACACTTCATAAATCTCACTTTGTGATCCTAACTGGCAAATGACCACACTCCTAGCTAGAAACCTAGCCAACTAAGGGCCACTCGATAGTGTACATGCACTTGGTAAATCCTACCTTGTGACCCTAACGGGCAAATGGCCACGATCTTAGCCAGAAAAAGGTCACTAGATAGTATACACGGGGTAAATCCCACCTTGTGACCATAACCAGCAAATGACCATGATCCTAGCCAACAAAGGATCACAAGGAGGCAAAATTTCAGTTCAAACCAAATTTAAAAAGTCAATATGCCACTCATGTTGAGAGTTGAACTTGTAACCTTATAGTTATAAGTCAACAGCCTAACAAACTTAGGTAGAGTTAACCATATTCTTTAGTTTATACTTCAATTCATCAGCATCTTGCTTGCTTCATTCTTTATTAATTCGTTACGTGCGTATACTTGCACGTATGAACTATGAAAGTATGGGAAAATAAAGAAATGATAGTCACCCCTGGCCTTTCAAAAACGATTAGGTAAGTACACAAAGGATATTATATGGCTAGCTTTATATCTCTCTAATTATTTAAAGACATATCAACTCAACTTATAAGTTATAAATATATACATATGAATGCTGTAAGTTGCATGTGGCTATATATATATATATATGTCCATAAACAGGTGACAACTGACTTTAACTTGCCAACTTGAGAACTTCTGAAGGATTGCACCACACTTACTATATGATTGCACCTCAAGGTCTTCCATATATGCATGGAAACAGTTGCAGTGCAATCATGTAGTAGCTGCGGTGCAACTCCTCAGAAATTCGTAGGTTAAAGTTGGTTCTCACTTAATTATGATTTTATATATATATATATTCAACTTGAAATAGCTGCTAGCTAGGGTTTACAATATAATTAAGCCAAACTGTTACCTCAGCTCTAAGGTAGCATGCAGTAAATATTTAATAGGCAAGTTTTTGTGTAGCATAACTTTAAGTTATAATGCATAAATAATGGAAATAAAGGGAAAAGCAAATCTGTCTCTTCACTTTATTCTCCATAGCCTCTAGCAACTGAAAATTATTAACCTTTCATTTTTGTTATCTCAGCTCTGCATTTACGAGGCCCTTTATAAGCTTTTCATGCCATCTTTTGTTTTTCTCCTTTTGCTTTTTTCTACTATCCTTCCGGCCTGTTACTTTAGTTTCATGCAACAACACCATTAGGAATCCAAATATATTTCATTTTATCCCTAACCAATAACCTTTTACCCTAACAATAAGCACAAAAGCTGGTTACAAAATGGAGTCTCAATAAAACTATATTTAAGAGCATGACCGGATTTTAGGACATGCAAGATGGGCAAAAGCACATAACCTCAATTTTTAGAGGACTCAATATTTATTTTTGACCTAGCTATTGAAAGAAATAAAAAAAAATCTACAATTAATCATAAAAACACATCAGCTTTATCATAAATCACTTCTCTCGATCTCCTAATAATTAGGACCTAGGACCTAATTAATTGAGTATGGCAAAATCATTATGTTTTTCCAACGGCACATATGACGTCTGAATCTGCATAGATAATTTGAAGTAAAAATCATATATTTTACGTATTGATTTTAAAGATTGTGCTTATACTTTTGGTAGGGCCTCATTTATTTATAAGAACGGGGCAACAAAAATTAAAAAACCAGCCCGGCTTAAGAGTGGCATAAGTATAGTTTTACTTGGAATTATGATTACTTTTCTTTGGCATGGAATATATTTTAATTGAGATTACTATATTTTAACAGAAGAGCAGGAAACTCTCGACGGTCTCCGGGTCGAGTTTATAGAGGAGAGCTTGACAAGCCATGAATGCATGGTGAGATTAAGAAGACTAAGCTACCAAGGGATTAGAAGATCTTAACTTGTATGTATTTACTCAAAAAAAAAAAAATGGGACTATATACATACAACTTGTTCTACTAACATTGTTGGGTAAGTTTAGCACCATGCATGCAAGAAAGACGTTATAGATTTTGGGATAGCTCTGTTGAACAAAGAACCCGAGAAATTTTCCAGGGAAATACAGTGCAAAAGTCGAGACTTAGCGTGCTTGAAAACTCACAATACACAACTAACACCAAAGATCGCGAAAAAAGTTAGACATCCACGTGGCGCATTCCTTGAGTCGAAGGGATGGAGGGACAAAGTTGCAGAGTGATACCTAAATTTGACGAGAATCTTGATTTTTAATAGCGCAGGATAGTTTTATGTATATAAAATTATTGTTCGTTTTGTAATTTGTTGGTGTTGTGACAAGTGTGAGAGTATAATTTAGCAGCCATGCATGCATTAATTAGTAGGAATCTATGCTTGTCAATTATATTAACAAGTAGCTTTTAGGTTTGTAGTAAAGGGAATGTTTATTCTGATCTGATGGTGCATTTTGTTAAGAAATGGCATGTGTTCCAAAACTAAAGCAAATCCACCATATAAAGGTGAATAGGTAAAGCTAAGCATGCATGTATGTATAAAGAAAATACAAAAAAAAAATACAAAAGTAAAAAATTGAAAAATAAAAAATAAAAAAAATTATAAATTTAAATAAGAATGGTGTGTTTTACCTAGCATCTTGTGTTAGTCCTTTTCATTAGATTCTTTGGTGGGGGGATGTGAAGGCTGTTTTGGTCTTTGGGTCCATTCAAACAGCTTGCAAAGCCAAGTGAGATTCTCTGATTCTCTCGTGCCATATATATCATGCAATTAAATTTAATTATAATAAGATTAAAAGACAAAGTGGGTTCTTAAGAAAATGAAAACTAATTATAAATATTACACTAAAAAAATAGGAAGGACAATTGTCTCTAATCTTGAAAGGGAGCCCAATTCTTCACCTGACAGGGACTATAATTTGGGCGGGAATAGGGAACACCATCCAAGATGAGTGGATGAGCTGAGGGTAGGGGGAAGTTTGCGGGGTTGAGGTCGAAGAATATTCTCAGTATATTCTTTATCACGTTTTGTCTCTAGATTCAAACTCGAACCTAGTACTGTTAAAGTGGGCCAAATCCAACGAACTGGCCCGTACCTGTCCCGCGGTGGGACGGGTTAGGGCTACAAAAAAAAAAATGGCCCGCGAAAGAGTGGGCCTAATGAATCTAACCCGCTAAGACTCGTAACCCGCGCAGGCTGCGGGCCAGCCCGCAAACCCACCATATATATATATATATATATATATATATATATATATATATATATATATATATATATATATATATATATAT
>NC_044929.1:3734724-3737130 GCF_003576645.1 Ipomoea triloba
ATATATATATATATATATATATATATATATATATATATATATATATATATATATATATATATATATTCGCAGTAATACACTATGAATGTATATTTAAAAAAAAAAATAGAAGAAGAAGAAAAGCCCGCGGGGCCCGCCAATCCGCGTGGGGCGGGCTAGGGTTGTATGAATTCTAGCCCGCAGGCCTAATGGGTTGGCCCGCCAAAACCCGTCAGAAATTAGGCCCGCGTTGGGGCGGACCTAATGGGGCGGGGCGGCCCGCTTTGACAGTACTACTCAAACTTAAAATTTTGAAAACTCTCTTGCATATTTTTTGTTGGTTGCTTTTTTTCTTTTCTTTTTTTTTTTAAAAAAAAAAAGAAAAAAAATACTATTTTCGCCTCCTAATTAAGTTTCCCCTAATATTTTCTCCCTATGATATGTCTTATATTCATTGAACGTTATGAATTGGCTAATGACACATATTTTTAATTAAACACTAAATACCTAAATTGATGGTGTGACATCATGAGTGAAATTTTACGAGGGTGCGTGCCCATCAGTATATTACTCTATATTTTATCATTTCTTTCTATTAGGAATAATTGTTTATAGATTTTAATTTGATGATGCTAAGTGTAATGTATAGTGCTCTTCGACCCTCAAACTTCCTTGTAAATTGCCTTGAGTTCATAAGGAATTTGGGAGATGATGATATGATTGCTCGAAATCTGCCTAAACCTCATCGAAAGGAAAGTGATCAAAAGGAAAACAATCGGAAGAAAGGAAATCGAAATTAAGTAGGGAATCGAAAGAAAAGCCCCTTCTATCAAGGATGCTTTAAAGGATCTTCCAGATTCATTCTTTGCTATCACCACAGCAAAAGGGAGCTATAGTTGAAATACTACCAAAAAAAAAAAGTCGTTAGGCACATTGCAACTAGTACACCTACAAGTCTACTTTCAAGAAAAATTAGTGATAAGTGAACGAGTTATTTTGAACTAAAGGTGTGTTTATACACTGATATAAGGAAATAACTAACCTTTACCTTATGGTTCTCAATGCAAGCTGCTCAAGTAAAGGATTTGGCAGTGGATTTTCAGGGATTGTGCAGTGGTTGGATATTAAAAATTCATATTGGCCATCACCCCTACTCATCTATAAAAGGAAGACCCCTTGCATAGAAGAAAATGTTGAAAATTTGTGATAAATAATCATCTATTATGCTAAAAGCTCACTGAGAGAGAAATCACTAAGTCCAGCTAACACCCAACTACAACCATCTCTCCAATCTAAGGAAGTTGGTAGATCATATCATTCTAACAATGCAACTTTGTGACTAATCCTTGGCTAGCTCTTGAACAGGATGTGATAGATAAGATGACAAAAAGTTTGTGACTATTTCAAGGATTGCCACCGGAAGAAGTTGCATGCTTCCCTTTTCACTTGTATTTTGTAACAAATACTAGGCGAAATTTTCCTTAAAGTTTAAGGAGAATAATAGTGGAGTATGAAGATTTTTCGGACCACTATAAAAATTTCTCTCTCACTCTCGCACTTTATTTTTCTTTAATATTTAAGTGTGCAAACTAACCCCACACTCTTCTTTACACATACACGTAAATCTCACCAAACTTAGAATCATTTTATTTGGCAAGTTCAAAGACTTCCACTGAAAAAAAATTTATTTTATTATCTCTGATTTCTAAATTCAAGCTCACTTTTTTTTTGTTTTCAAAAAATTTTTAAAGCTCACTTATTTTGGTTTACTTAGTTTTCAAAAAGTATGTAGTGTGTGTTTGTTTGTGAGTGTGTGTATAATTGAGATAAAATAAGAATAGGCGCAAGAGAGAACTTGAAACGTAGCCAATCATAGTTGTCAATCTAAAAAGATCTAACGGATCATAAGCAATTTAAAAACAATGTGGTGGTATTTTAGTAAATAACTCAAACTTTGATGTGCAAGTAAAATGTGTTTAGAGTGCAAGTAACAACATCATATACTGCAATAATATAAGTATACTCGAACTTTGAAGTACAAGTAATAACACTATGTAGTGCACTTAACAATATCATAGAGTGCAACAATATTAAGTACACCATAACAATAATATTAAGTCTACCTAACGTTATCATTAATTGCACCGAATGTGATAGGTAAATTACTTACACTTTAAAGTGTAAAATATTGCACTTTTAAGTGATGTTACTTGTACCTTTATCCAGGTTTCTTTATCCATCACTCTTCCATCTCTTCTTTTTTAAGTTAGTGTCCGGATTATTATTACCACCACCACCACAACCACCAAATCACCACGTACAATCACCACCACACCACAGCACAATCACACCATCACCACCACCACCACCACCACTCCCCCCCCCCCCCCCCCCCCCCCCCCCCCCCCCCCCCCCCCCCCCCCCCCC
>NC_044929.1:3737355-3861872 GCF_003576645.1 Ipomoea triloba
CCCCACCACCACCACCACCACCGCCGCCGCCGCCGCCGCCGCCACAAACACCACCACCACTACCACACCAACACCACAACAATTACCACAATCAACACAACACCACATATTATTATTATTACTATTATTATTATTACAAATAATATGTTCATTTTTAAAAAAAAATGAACCAAAAAGAAAAAAATGTAATTTCTTTAACTTTCAACCAAACAAAACAAAATTAATTTTTTGAAATACAGCCAAAAACACACAAAAAAACATAAATATTTCATAAAAAATACATATGTACTCCATAATTATTAGCATCTAGTCTATAATTATTATAAATGTATTGTTTATTTTTATGTCCCATCAAACGTTGAAGCATCTTTTCAACTTATTTTGTATAAGTTGTCCCTCATTACATTTTTGTAGTGAAATAAGAACAGACAAAATAAACTACTATCGTTAATGAATAAAACAAGCTAAGAACTTTTAATTAGTATATAAGCATAAAATTCCACCAATAATATATTGTAAAAACCAAAATTTAATAAGATTGAATTGAAATAAAAACTTAAAGACACCGTTTGTTCAAACAAAATTCTAATTATATTTAGAATGAATCATATTTTTGCATTACCATAATTCAAGTTTAATTTGGTTCAATTTTCATACAAATTACGTTGTATTAATTTGAATTTGCTTGATTTTGAGTCAAATTTTGATAAGACCTCGTATCCGATTTGGATTACACCTTAGTGGCATTACGATGCGAGATATTTTTTAATGAGTTGGCAGGAAGATAGGTGTACACTAGTGTGCCGTTTGGCACAAAGATTTATGCCCAATTTTAAGATGCCATTGAGTGAACAACATCTATTGAATTAGAGTGTGCTCCAATCCCATATTGCACTATTAAGTAGATACAAGTCTATATACATTAAAAAGAAATTGTGATTTATAAATTAAAACATACATTAGTAGTAATAATATAGTATCATATTATAGTGGCAAAAAAATTTCACCAAAATCCTTCACCAGTATGGCAATATATGATATGTATTTACTTAATAAATCATATTCCTTTTTAATGCAAAATGAAGCCGGCCAATTCATTAGTAACCAATGAATACAAATAGTTTTTTGTCATATTAGCTGTCGAAGAATTTTGGTGAAAACATTGGTCATTGTAGCATCACTCCCCAATAGTATGTATGTAAAACTGCTACATTTGGAAATTAAATTCTGCTTAATTTCCAACCAAAATATGTTGTCGTTACATAATCAATACCTAATTTCTCGTTCTTATCTTACTTTTGTACTCACCATCCTTGCCCCACTCACCCCCTCGTTCTTATCTTATTTTTTACTCACCATCCTCGCCCCACTCTCTCCCTCGTTCTTATCTTATTTTTCACTCACCATCCCCCCCCTCTCTCCCCCTCTCCCCTTCCTTCGTCACTATAAATGGGGTTCATCTTTTCCAGTTAAGGATCAAAATATTAACTTTATCATCTTCTAAGAATGGTGTCTAGTCGTCGCAAAATAACTCTCGCAAAAGACGCAAAAATATCCCTTGTGAGCCTTCGCCATCTCCTCTAAATTATCTTGTAAGTCGTTTTAATTTTACTCTTACTTTCTATTTCATTTTCTTGATCACTAACTAATTCAACCTAATTTAATCTATTTTACTTTGTTTAATCCGCTTTACCTTTTGTGCATTGTAAGATGAGGCAAGTTCATGAGTCAAAAGAATCTGCAACAATGGTTCATGTTTCTTGTGATGGTCAACCTATCGATGATACTGCAACTAATGAGGTATTTGTACAAAATAAGATACTTTTTTGTAGTCATGTCACTAGATTTGTATATGCAAAATTAGATCTGATAAATTTATAACATTTCTTTTTTAAAAAATGATTTGAGGATACAAGAAATTTATTAGATCGAAAAAATTTATAAACATTTTAAATAAATAAATAAAATTAGAGGCTTTGTTTGTTATGAGTCCTAACAAGTCCCCTGGCCCACAGATGGTATGAATCCTGGTTTTTATCAGGCTTTTTGGAATGTGGTTGGGGGAATATTACTAGTTTTTCTGCGATGTTTGAATTCTTGTTTCTTTTCTGTTGAATGATACTAATGTGATTCTAATCTCAAAAAAAATAAGTCTTTAAAGTTGTGGCTGATCTTAGATCCATTGTTCTTTGTGATATGATCTATAAAATTATTTGATGATACAGGAAATTAGATTAGAAAAATTAATAACACGTTGAAATCAAAACATCATTTTTGGATTTGAGAAATTACATTTATTATTTTTAATTACATTTTTTAAAAAACAAACAAACACTAAATTTTGTAATAAAAAAGTAATTTAAATGAGACTTAGTAGAAAGATTATGAAAATATAAAAATTCTTTAAATAGAAAAAAAATATAGACAATCTATTCTAGAATTCGATCTGAAGCAACTTTGTTTAAGGAAGGTGAATATGACCCCTAACATTTCAAAGAATTTTCCTCATTAAATAGTTTGAGTGAATACCAAATTCAGTTCTCGACGTTTTTTCTCGAGCTACTTTCTCAACCTACTGAAGCACAAAGAGTCAACAGATGTCTCCACTGAGGCTCGAACCCACTCCCTTCCACATGGGAGTGTACACCGGATGCCGCTTGAACTTTTATACTTAATTGAGTCCTGAACTTTTATGAGTTTACCTAGTCGAGTCCTCGGTTAAGATAGCTTGATATATAATTTCTCCTTTATTAATGCCCAATTTAGTTCTTGATTATAGTTATGATTTTATCCAATTTAGTCATTCACTATTATAGTTTTTCTCGATTTAGTCATTTATTCTAACAACCAACAGAGGCATGTAGAGAACTCAATTATGTTCAACCATCAAAGTCATTTACGACTAAATCGAGAAAAAACAACTATAGCCGATAACTATATTTTGTATTAACTCAATAGTCTCTCTCTCTCTCTCACACACACACACACTCTCTCTCTCAAAATTTATAAATGCTTAATATATGTTTATAGTTGAATGAAGAGGTTGCATTGATGAAGCCTAAACAAGACATAATGCCCCAAGAAGTTGCTGTTTCATCTGCAAACAAAGGTGGATCATCATCAAATGCAAGTACCAATGACAAGCCTTCTATCATAGAGCTGGCTACGGCTTCCTCACCCTCTGGACAGGTGAGACTGGTTGTGGATTGTACCAGAGCTATTGAAGAAATACCCAACTACCAAGTGCCTAACCTAGACACAGTGGTGAATTCGCTGATGATGGAGGAGGGTAAATGTCTGAAACAACTCAGAGATGCAAACCCTAATTTTTCTGTGAAAAATTTGATGGAACATTTTTGCCAGTGCTTCTTGAAGATGAATGCTAAGTCTATTTCGCCTACTTGCTCTAGTTCTGAAGGTTCAAATTAATGAAGAGTGAGTAGGGAGGTGCATTGGGGAAACGGTTCGTATATGGCTATTGTGGATTTTTAGTTGGTTTAAACCAAAATTTTATTTATGAAAACTTTGTCGTCAATTAATACTTTGGTTTAATTTAATGTTTAAGTTTTCTTTCAATAATTCATATTAGACATAACATCTTTTATGATGTATTGCTATAAAACAACTTGCGTTATATTCGCCTTTGTTTCTCCAGCACCTACATACTTGCTCACTTTTTCAGTTTTTCTATACTACGAATTAACTTTTATTTCAAATAATAATTTGTTTCTGGACAATTCACGTGTACTCAATTCAATTAGACATCATTTTAAATAATAATATTTTATATATAATTTCATTTTACCTTGTTATAATAATAATAATATTATTATATTAAACTAAGTAATAATTAAATCAAGTAATTATTAGCATCTAGTCTATAATTATTATAAATGTATTGTTTATTTTTATGTCCCATCAAACGTTGAAGCATCTTTTCAACTTATTTTGTATAATTTGTCCCTCATTACATTTTTGTAGTGAAATAAGAACAGACAAAATAAACTACTATCGTTAATGAATACAACAAGCTAATTAAGAACTTTTAATTAGTATATAGCATAAAATTCCACCAATAATATATTGTAAAAACCAAAATTTAATAAGATTGAATTGAAAGAAAAACTTAGAGACGCCGATTGTTCAAACAAAATTCTAATTATATTTAGAATGAATCATATTTTTGCATTACCATAATTCAAGTTTAATTTGGTTCAATTTTCATAAAAATTACGTTATATTAATTTGAATTTGTTTGATTTTGAGTCAAATTTTGATAAGAACTCGCATCATATTTGGATTACACCTTAATGGTATTATGATGCGAGATATTTTCAATGAGTTGGCAAGAAGATAGGTCTACACTAGTGTGCGATTTGACACAAAGATTTGTACCCAATTTTAAGATGTCACTTAGTCACCAACATCTATTGAATTAGAGTGTGCTCCAATCTCATATTGCACTATTAAATAGATACAAGTCTATATACATTAAAAAGAAATTGTGATTTATAAATTAAAACATTAGTAGTAATAATACAGTATCATATTATAGTGGCAAAAATTTTTCACCAAAATCCTTCACCATCTGGTATGGGAATATATGATATGTATTTAATTAATAAATCATATTCCTTTTTAACACAAGATGAGGTAGGCCAATTCATTAATCTATACTATCTATACTATATATAAAAGTAAAATCCTCCTATTTCATTTTTCCGCCCAAACTTTTGTAGTCAATTAATTAAATATTTTATTGGTCAACTAATTAATAAAACTTATTTGGTAAAAACTATAAAATGAAAATTAATTAATATCTATTAATTGGTAATATTGTTTCTATATTCACGTATCAATACTATTAATAAGAAGAAAAATCTCTCCTTTAACTTTCCGCACAAACTAATATTATTAATTAATTGGTGAAAAATTAATTAAGTTTAATTGGTAAAAAAATTTATTTACCAAATTCTGAGAATAATTAAACCATTATAATTGTGAGAATAATGAAAACAAATTATGTGTAATTTTATAAGAAAAAATAATTTATTAATTAATATTTACACCAATAATAATAATAATTCGAATACTTATCTATACTTCTATAGCTATACTATTAATAAAAATAAAATTATCCTTTGTGAAATTCATGTCCAAACAATAGTAAAGATAATATGATGAAAAAGAAAACTGATTTTACTAATTGATTGAAAATATAAAAAGATCCTAATGGAAAAGGAAACGGAAATTAGGCAAATTGAAAAAGGAAAAGGATATTACTAATTGATTGAAAATTATTTAAAAACTTTAAAAGAAAAATTAATTACACTTTCCTTTTGAAAACTTTAAATTATTTAAACTTTAAAAAAAAATAATTAAACATGGGTTGTTAGATTTTTTATAATAATTACAATAATTCATTCAAATATGGACGAAGAAGAAAAAACTAACAGGGCGTTTGGTTGGAGGGAAGGAATTAGGTGGGAAAGGAATTGCAATTCCATGGTAAAAGAATAATGTGGGAATAAAGTGGGAGTTTAAATTCCAGTGTTTGGTTGGAGGGAATAAAATTACTAGGAATTTCAATTCCAATATTTGGTATACATGGGAATTCAAATGGAATAAGTAGTATAAAGTCGAAAATGCCCATTGTTATTGTTATTATTATTATTATTATTATTAAATGACAAGTGCACAAAAAATATGACATATTAAATTCAAATATCACTCATCTACCGTATCTCTTGAACTAGATATATTGTAATTAATTTTCATGCAAATAGTTCATCAAATGTTAATCTTCATAAGTTCAACATACAGCAAAATTAATACAGGAACCAAGATGTACATAATGTGCTTTTCAAAGTTTAGGCAACTCAAAATTTGCTTTCAAAATTTTTGCATATAAAGATTTACACAACTCACGCCCTTTCAAAATTTTTGCATATAAAGATTTACACAACTCACGCCATTCCATCACTATTTTGAACAATTCTGCATATATATTTTGAACATCCATCACTATTTTGAACAATTCTGCATATATATTTTGAACAGATTGACGCACAAACAGAAAATTTTGCTTTTCAAAATTTAGATAAATACGTTATATACACATATCAAATTTAAATATTTAAGAGTGATGAGAAAACAAGATAATACATAATATTAACTAAAAGAGAAGGTCAAACATCAATTTTAGGTTAAAAAAAGAGAAGGGTAATTTTGTCTCAGGAGTATCTTTTTTTATTCCTAAAATCCATGGAATTGAAATCCCAAGGGGGGCATGGGATTCTAATTCCATGAAAATGAGGGAATTGCAATTCCGCGGAATTGCAATTCCCTCCAACCAAACGAAAGAATTTAGTTGCCTTCAGAATTAGGTGGGAATTAAGTGGAATTGAATTTAAATTCCCTCCAACCAAACACCATGTTATGCGATATGGTGAAAATGAATATACTTAAGTTATAAAAGTATGATTGTACATATATTAGTGTAATTGACTAATAATAATTATTATTGTAATTAAGCTAAACATTGGTCGTTGAATATATTTTTTTATTTTTTGAAGGCCATTGAATTTATTTTTATAGTAATTATAATTAAATTATTTCTCATTTTTTCCATATTTATTTTAGTAATAATATAATTATATAAGTCATATTACATATCGATCTTTTTAAGACAATTGTAGACAAACAAGTCATATATTATTCAATTAATTGAGTAATACTTTTGCACTAATCTTATAATCAAATAAATGTAAATGATCAATATTAGAAATTTTTATAATTTCATATTTATTTTTATTATCTAAATATATAATAAAAAATTTATTCATGCATCACAAGGGTAATTGAATAATTATTTGCTATAGTTCAAGCAAAAAAAATATAATTAATCCAACCAATTTCATTAATTGCGCTATATAATAATCGATGTTATAATTATATAATTGTATATCGATCCAAATATTCTTTAAATATTATTTTAAAAAATTCATTCCGTGCAACGCGTGAGCGAAAATACTAGTATCCAATGAATAAAAATAGTTTTTTGCCATATTAGCTGTCAAAGAATTGTGGTGAAAACATTGGTCATTGTAGCATCATTTCCCAATAATATGTGTGCAAAATTGCTACATTTGGAAATTAAATTCTGCTTAATTTCTAACCAAAATGGGTTGTCGTCACATAATCAAAACCTAATTTCTCGTTCTTATCTTACTTTTTTACTTACCATCCTCGCCCCCCTCTCCCCCTCGTTCTTATCTTATTTTTTACTCACCATCCCCAACCCCCCCCCCCTCCCCCCTCTCCCCTCTCTCCCCTTCTTTCCTCACTATAAATGGGGTTCATCTTTTCCAATTGAGGATCAAAATATTAATTTTATCATCTACTAAGAATGACATCTAGTCGTCACAAAAATAACTCTCGCAAAAGACACAAAAGTATCCCTTGTGAGCCTTCCCCATCTCCTCAAAATTATCTTGTAAGTCATTTTAATTTTACGTACTTTCTATTTCATTTTCTTGATCAGTAAGTAATTCAACCTAATTTAATCTATTTTACTTTGTTTAATCCGCTTTGCCTTTTGTGCATTGTAAGATGAGGCAAGCTTATGAGTCAAAATTAAAGAATCTGCAGCAATGGTTCATGTTTCTTGTGATGGTCAACCTATCGATGATGCTGTGACTAATGAGGTATTTGTACACAATAAGATACTTTTTTGTAGTCATGTCACTAGATTTGTATATGCAAAATTAGATCTGATAAATTTATAACATTTCTTTTTTAAAAAATGGTTTGAGGATACAAGAAATTTATTAGATTGGACAAATTTATAAACATTTTAAATAAATAAATAAAATTAGAGGCTTTGTTTGTTATGATTCCTAACAAGTCCCCTGGCCCACAGATGGTATGAATCCTGGTTTTTATCAGGATTTTTGAGATGTGGTTGGGGGAATATTACTAGTTTTTATGCAATGTTTGAATTCTTGTTTCTTTTCTGTTGAATGATACTAATGTGATTCTACCTAATCCCGAAAAGATAATTAAGTCCCTGAAATTACTGTATCTTACCCATTGTTCTTTATGATGTGATCTATAAAATTATTTGATGATACAGGAAATTAGATTAGAAAAATTATTAACACGTTGAAATCAAAACATCATTAATGGATATGAGAAATTACATTTATTATTTTAATTACATTTTAAAAAAAACAAACACTAAATCTTCTATAAAAAAAATTAATTTGAATGAGACTTAGTAGAAAGATTATGAAAATATAAAAATTCTTTAAATAGAATAAAATTATTTGATGATACAGGAAATCAGATTAGAAAAATTAATAACACGTTGAAATCAAAACATCATTTTTGGATATGAGAAATTACATTTATTAATTTTAATTACATTTAAAAAAAACACACTAAATACTCTATAAAAAAAATTAATTTAAATGAGACTTAATTTGTAGAAAGATTATGAAAATATAAAAATTATTTAAATAGAAAAAAAATATAGACAATCTATTCTAGAATTCGATCTGAAGCAACTTTGTTTAAGGACGGTGAATATGACCCCTATTCAAATAATTTTCCTCATTAAATAGTTTATGAGTTAATACCAAATTTAGTTCTCGATGTTTTTTCTCGATTTAGTACTAAATGATATTTTATACTTAATTGGGTCCTGAACTTTTATAAGTTCACCTAATTGAGTCCTCGATTACGATAGCTTGATATATAATTTCCTCTCTATTAATATCCAATTTAGTTATCGATTATAGTGGTTTTATGATTTTATCCAATTTAGTAATACTATAGTAGTTTTTCTCGATTTACATTTATTCTAACAAACAACAGAGGCATGTAGAGAACTCAATTATGTTAAACCATCAAAGCCCATGACCTAATTAAACCCAAAAAGTCATTTACGACTAAATCGAGAAAAAACAACTATAGTCGATAATTAGATTTTGTATTAACTCAATAGTTACACACACACAAACACACTCACACACAATTTCAAAATTTATAAATGCTTAATATATGGTTATACTTGAATGAAGAGGTTGCATTGATGAAGCCTAAACTAGACATAATGCCCCAATATATTCCACCAATAATATATTGTAAAAACTAAAATTTAATAAGATTGAATTGAAAGAAAAACTTAGAGACACCGTTTGTTCAAACAAAATTCTAATTATATTTTATTTTTTTGAAAATAAATTCTAATTATATTTAGAATGAATCATATTTTTGCATTACCATAATTCAAGTTTAATTTGGTTCAATTTTCATACAAATTACGTTGTATTAATTTGAATTTGCTTGATTTTCAAATTTTGATAAGACCTCGTATCCGATTTGGATTACACCTTAGTGGCATTATGATGCGAGATATTTTTAATGAGTTGGCAGGAAGATAGGTGTTGTACACTAGTGTGCGATTTGGAACAAAGATTTGTGCCCAATTTTAAGATGTCATTGAGTCACCAACATCTATTGAATTAGAGTGTGCTCCATTACCTAATTTTTCGTTCTTATCTTACTTTTTTACTCACCATCCTTACCCCGCTCCCCCCTCGTTCTTATCTTACTTTTTTACTCACCATCCCCCCCTCCCCACCCCTCTCCCACTCTCCCCCTCACTAAAAAAGGCCAAATGAGGTTCATCTTTTTCAATTTAGGATCAAAATATTAATTTTATCTTCTAAGAATGGTATCTAGTCGTCGTAAAAATAACTCTCACAAAAGACGCAAAAATATCCCTTGTGGGCCTTCCCCATCTCCTCTAAATTATTTTGTAAGTCGTTTTAATTTTACTTTTACTTTCTATTTCATTTTCTTAATCAGTAACTAATTCAACCTAATTTAATCTATTTTACTTTGTTTAATCCGCTTTTATCTTTTGTGCATTGTAAGATGAGGGAAGTTTACGAGTCAAAAGAATCTGCAGCAATGGTTCATGTTTCTTGTGATGGTCAACCTATCGATGATACTGCAACTAATGAGGTATTTGTACAAAATAAGATACTTTTTTGTAGTCATGTCACTAGATTTGTATATGCAAAATTAGATCTGATAAATTTATAACATTTCTTTTTCAAAAAATGGTTTGAGGATACAAGAAATTCATTAGATCGAAAACATTTATAAACATTTTAAATAAATAAATAAAATTAGAGGCTTTGTTTGTTATGACTCCTAACAAGTCCCTGGCCCACAGATGGTATGAATCCTGATTTTTATCAGGCTTTTTGGGATGTGGTTGGGGGAATATTACTAGTTTTTCTGCGATGTTTGAATTCTTGTTTCTTTTCTGTTGAATGATACTAATGTGATTCTAATCCCAAAAAAATAAGTCTCTGAAATTGTGTTGATCTTAGACCCAGTGTTGTGATCTGATCTATAAAATTATTTGATCATACAGAAAATTAGATTAGAAAAATTAATAACACGTTGAAATCAAAACATCATTTTTGGATTTGAGAAATTACATTTATTATTTTTAATTACATTTTTTTAAAAACGAATAAACACTAAATTTTGTAATAAAAAAATAATGGAAAAAGTGTCAAATAGACCACTAAACTTGTCGCTTTTGTGCAATTGGGCCATTGAATTTAAAAAGTGTGCAATTCAACCATCAAACAAGCAAAATTTGTGCAATTGGACCATTTTTACAAAAAATTTTAATTCAATTTGAGTTAAAAACATTTCAATATTGACTCCCAACTAGTACGGTAGAAGAAAATGCCACTCTTAATACATATATGTTAGTAATATAATTGGATTTTACCATAAAATTTTTATAAAAATGGTCCAATTGCACAAATTTTGCTTGTTTGATGGTTGAATTGCACACTTTTTAAGTTTAATGGTCCAATTGCACAAAAGTGATAAGTTCAATGGCCTATTTGACACTTTTTCCAAAAATAATTTAAATGAGACTTAGTAGAAAGATTATGAAAATATAAAAATTCTTTAAATAGAAAAAAATAATAAAATATAGGCAATCTATTCTAGAATTCGATCTGAAGCAACTTTGTTTAAGGAGGGTGAATATGACCCCTAACATTTCAAAGAATTTTCCATATATTAATTAGTTTATGCATTAATACCAAATTTAGTTCTATATGTTTTTTTCTCGATTTAGTACTAAATGATATTTTATACTTAATTGGGTCCTAAACTTTTATGAATTTACCTAGTCGAGTCCTCGGTTAAGATAGCTTGATATATAATTTCCTCTCTATTAATACCCAATTTAATCATCGATTATAGTTGTTTTATAATTTTATCTAATTCAATAATTCACTTTAGCAGTTTTTCTCTATTTAGTCATTTATTCTAACAATCAACAGAGGCATGTAGAGAACTCAATTATGTTAAACCATCAAAACCCATAACCCAAATAAACCCAAAAACTCATTTAAGACTAAATCGAGAAAAAACAACTATAATCAATAACTAGATTTTGTATTAACTCAATAGTCTCTCTCTCTCTCTCTCACACACACACATTCAAAATTTATAAATGCTTAATATATGTTTATTAGTTGAATGAAGAGGTTGCATCGATGAAGCCTAAACAAGACATAATTCCCCAAGAAGTTGTTTCTTCATCTGCAAACAAAGGTGGATCATCATCAAATGCAAGTACCAATGACAAGCCTTCTATCATAGAGCTGGCTATGGCTTCCTCACCCTCTGGACAGGTGAGACTGGTTGTGGACTGTACCAGAGCTATTGAAGAAATACCCAACTACCAAGTGCCTAGCCTAGACACAGTGGTGAATTCGCTGATGATGGAGGAGGGTAAATGTCTGAAACAGCTCAAAGATGCGAACCCTAATTTTTCTGTGAAAGATTTGATGGAACATATTTGCCAGTGCTTCTTGGAGATGAATGCTAAGTCTACTTCGCCTACTTGCTCTAGTTCTGAAGGTTCAAATTAATGAAGAGTGAGTAGGGAGGTGCATTGGGGAAACGGTTCGTATATGGCTATTGTGGATTTTTGGTTGGTTTAAACCAAAATTTTAGTTATGAAAACTTTGTCGTCAATTAAGACTTTGGTTTAATGTTTAAGTTTTCTTTCAATAATTCATATTAGACATAACATCTTTTATGATGTATTGCTATAAAACAACTTTGCGGTATATTCGCCTCTGTTTCTCCAGCACTTACATACTTGCTCACTTTTACAGTTTTTCTATACTCCCAATTAACTTTTATTTCAAATAATAATTTGTTTTTGGAAAATTTACTTGTACTCAAGTTAATTAGATATATTATGTACTTGTCACAGACCTTGTGGTCTAGTGACACTCAATTGCATCCCTACATGGGAGGGGTTGAATTCAAGTCTCAGCCAGGAGCTAATATTGGCTCTTGAAAATGTCTCAAATTAATTCCATTTTTTATCATTAGGTGACGGTCTATTTTTAGTCATTTTTTATCAAAACATCCACATTTGGTCTTAGTACTATTGTGACATGACCATTTTTAGTCATTCATCAATAAAATCGTTAAATACAAAGACATTTCAAGCATTTTTATACAAAGTTAGTTGGCTCCGTTATAGTCAAAGATCTTGTGGTCTAGTGGCACCCGGTGTCCCGATTAACACTCCCACATGGATGATGGTAGTGGATTCGAGCCTCAGTGGAGATAACTTTTGGCTAAAAAAGGTTGGTTCTGTTATATTTTTATGTTTATTTTTTTGAAAAAATTCGTAATTAAAACTGTTTTATTGATGAATGACCAAATGGTCATACTACAATAATACATAGACAAATTTAAAAGTGGACTGACACCTATCAATTGGAATTACCTCAATTTCTTTTATAAAAAATTATTTATCATTTTTGTTCTATTTCAATTTTTTTAATCAAAATTTTAATTTCTTGATTTTCATGTTCTCACCCACCCCCCAGCAGTCGCACACATGCACAAAGTCAGTCAGGCGCACACGGCAGACGGCACATCGCTCTCTCTCTCTCTCTCTCTTTTCTATTTTTGAAATATATAATGACGTAGGAATGCGTTTAGAAAAGGTTTGCTGCATTTTCTAGAGAGAGAAAGAAATTGAGAATGGAAAATCTCAAGAATATGGAATGATTGGGTGAGCGAAACCCTAAAGTTCCGCAACTTTCTGATTCAGATTAGGTTTTTATTGTATTTTCTGCTGAAATTTCAGTCTCTGGTACGTGAGAGCTCATTGATTTGTTTGTTTATTCAAATTATTATCTGCTCCAGCTGATCGTTTTGAATTGTTATTCGATTGCGGTGAAAATTTTCAGATCGGCGGTGGAGGGAGAGGTGTTGACGGGAATTACTGGAAAAAGAAATAGTATATAAAAATAATAAGAAATGCCTTCGCACGCGGATCTAGATCGGCAGATCGAGCAGTTGATGGAGTGCAAGCCGCTGACGGAGGCGGAGGTGAAGACGCTGTGTGATCAGGCCAGGGCGATTCTGGTGGAGGAGTGGAATGTCCAGCCGGTGAAATGTCCGGTCACCGTCTGCGGAGATATTCATGGGCAGTTCTACGATCTGATCGAGCTTTTTAGGATAGGCGGCAAATCTCCTGATACCAACTACCTTTTCATGGGAGATTACGTTGGTGAGTTTCGGATATCCTATCTCGGATTTTCAAGATTTTGACGGTTGTATTTAGTAGGGTACTAAATGTTGGAGCTGTGTACATAATAGGTAAGAGAACTGTGTGCAGTGGTTTGGATTTGCTGAGTTCATATGAGAAATGATCCCTTGGATTGATGTGAATATATTCATCTTTGTAATGTAAAGTTGATAGTGTGAAAGAAGATGACAACTTAGAAAATAAGAACTTCTGAAAGTTTCAGAAGTGTAATTTTCCAGAATTGGAATGTGATAACTTTTTTTATTCCATGTACATCTATGCTGTGAGTGGGAGCTCCTATGAGGATGCAAGCATGTTATGGCTAAAAGTTGAGGATGCTTTAGACGGACTACCACTGAGTATCCTGCTATTATTCTACATTTCCACTTCTGGACACGATTATAAGTAAAACTCTATGTCTGCAGTCTGCCTAACATGTCAATCTCCGTTTTTGTGCTTCGAAGGATAACATACAGTGTTTGGATGATGGCCTGGTACTGTGACTTATGGCAGGATGTTTACACCGTGGATGAGTTGAATGATGTATCTTCATAAACAAGGCACTAATTTTACTCTGAGCAGGCAATGTTTGACCAAGAAACATGATTGTTAAATATTTTGCTATGATTCCATCATTTGGTTGTGTACTGCTGACCTTGATGTGTATGTCTCAAGGTCAATATGAAATAGATACAGTTTTACTAAATATTTTCTAGAATCTGGCTCCATGCAAATTGGTTGTGGACTTGTTATTTGTTAAAACATCCTTGTGATACTTGGACAATGTTTTTCATGGCACAGAGTCTGGTCAAAGAATCATTGAGATGCTTAACAAAAAGGTGTTAACAACTTTTTTTTTTTATTATTAGATTTAGGATGTATCCATGTATTTCACTTAAGCTCATTGATATGTTTAGTCTACTCTACTCTAGGTGCTTACTCAAGAAGGAGCCCTTGGGAATGCGTATTCTTTTCCTTGTGTCTGAAATATCCATGAACAAAAGCTCAAATCATCTCATACTGATATTAGTGCAGAACCTACCCTTATCTTTTGAAAGTTTGTGTACTCTATAAAATCTTGGACAAGTTTGGCTGTTTGGGTAATTATAAACATTGTGTCTATGATTGGTTAACTGTGTTTACTTTTGAGTTCTTTGTTTGAACGTTGTTATATATCTAGCGTCCTATTAGTAATATTTGTTTGGTAACTGCAGACCGTGGATACTATTCAGTGGAGACTGTTACACTTTTAGTTGCTCTGAAAGTACGCTACAGAGATAGGATTACTATTCTTAGGGGAAATCATGAAAGCCGGCAAATCACCCAAGTGTAAGTCTTTTATTGGCTCAAAAGTGCTTAAAGCTATTTTATACGGAGTAATAAATAACAGAACGTTAGTCCTGAGTGAAAGACATGTTCTAGATATAGTGAGATGATTGGAAACATTAATTGGATTGGTTGTTGTGTATATGCACGTGGACCTATTTCTACTCTTATTTATTGTTTTCCTTTCAATACATGTTCACATCAAAATAGCAATGAAATAATTTTGGAAGCAGTTTTGTACAATGCTAAAACACGTTTCTATTATTTGTTTTTCTTATCTTGAGGTTTTAGGGTCTTGATTACTGGTGTCTTATTTTGGCATTTCCATAATTAAGAATCTACTTTCGTATTCCAGTTTTTACATGGTTAATAATGTCATTATGTCATAGATTGATTGCATCCTTTATGGAAGTGGATTTCATAACCATGATCTTGGATAGACAGATTGTGAATGAGTTTGAGTTACTGTCCCCACCAAATCAATTTGAACATTTATAGATACTCCACCCTATTCTACCAAATTATTTCCAGAATATCTCATTTTTCTTCTCTTTCCTTAAACAGAAGATGTGAAACCACTCAATTTAAACATATGTTGCTTCATTCTTACTCAAGTTGTACTGTGCTAATAGGGAATAGGTATAATTATGTAGCATTAGCACCATATCCTCAAGTTTATTTGTTTCTTCCAGATGGTGTGTATTCTTTAATCCACTTTTGGTTTTTGTGGGGTTACACTAGTGTTAATAATTTTGTCAAATTAATGGATTTATACACCATTAATGAGGAAAAAATTGGAAGTCACAGATTAAGTAAGATGTCTAGAGGCCATACTGATATATTTGTAATAGTAGAAAGCAAGGCAAAAAGGAAATGAATGGTTATTTATATTATTGTGCATTAAAGTACCTTTAGGTAATTAGGTAAAAACATTACACGTAACAACTAGGGAGCTCTAAATTTACCATTTTTCTGGTCTTGTCTCCTTAGTATGAGTTGTAAAAGAATTTATTCCACTTTTTGCCCTTTGGCTATAGTTGCATTTCTATCTATGGTTTTTTTACTTTGATTTTATCCATTTGTAGTGTTTGACTTTTTCAAACATTCAATTTCTAGTCCAAAATGCTCTTACGTGCAGTAGGATGAAGTCTGGTGAAATTTTCTCAGAGTGAAGACATTTCAAATTTTGGACTAAAGTGGAATAGTATTTAAAGTCTGACCAAAAGTGGAATGTTTTATGAAGTCAAACACTATGTGGGAATGCTAATATATATAGTTGAAGGAAAAAAGTGAATAAATTCAGTTGTAAATATATGATGCAATAGATGCTTCAACCTTTGATAGACCATTGGGCTAATACCTTTGATCGTTAGGTAATGAGCTAGTGCCATGAAGGCCTATTTTCAGCTTGGTGAAAAGTAGTAAGGTTGCATTGGTCTTCCCTTAACTAGGCGGTGTGATGCGAGAGCATTTCACATTGATTCTGACCCTTTGCTTCAAAACATCTAGATTTACATGTTCAAAACTCTATTGATGTAACCAGTTCTAGATTCCTACATCTTGATTACTTTCAGGGAGTTGTCTTCCCCCGTATTGTTAAATTTCTGTTTCTTATTTGTGGAATACTGCAGTTATTCTTTTTGGGTTCAGTTGAAAAATTATTCATGTATCTCATTTCTTGCCAGTTATGGTTTCTATGATGAATGCTTGAGGAAGTACGGAAATGCAAACGTATGGAAGTTTTTCACTGATCTCTTTGATTATCTACCTCTGACAGCACTTATTGAGAGTCAGGTTTGGACTGTTACTGTACAATGTACATTGTACAAACATTTCATCCATATAATCTCATGACAGCACTGTGCTCACTCAACTTTTGTGAAATTGTAGATATTCTGTTTGCATGGAGGACTTTCACCATCTCTGGATACCCTTGATAATATCCGAGCTCTGGATCGTATACAAGAGGTACAACTTGTAGGCATAAAGCTTGTGCTGTATATGTTTTTTAACTGTTATAGCAAATGGCTTCTCCCTCTCAACAGTCAACTTCAATGATTGTGCCTATTTTTGCTCAACCAAAGCTGTACAGTAGTATCAGCAAGGGTTTGTCTGGGGTTCAACTCTATATATGCTTTATGATTATGTGTTAAATGAAAATTGTTCATAGGAGTTGTGTGGTTCACTTCTCTGCTCTTGAAATATATGAAGCCTCTGCATTAGAAGATCCATTCAGCCAGGGCTATTGATTAGTATTCATCTATAAAGGCCTATTTACTAGTAGTTGTTCCTATGCTTTATTGGTTTTAGGTATGTTTTTTTAAGTTGGTGTTTTCTGTAATTCACTCAGTTCATTTTGAGGGTTATAGGTCCCCCATGAAGGTCCAATGTGTGATCTGTTATGGTCAGACCCGGATGATCGGTGTGGCTGGGGAATATCTCCCAGAGGAGCTGGCTACACCTTCGGACAAGATATAGCTTCTCAGTTCAACCACACCAATGGGCTCACACTCATTTCAAGAGCTCATCAGCTTGTTATGGAGGGTTATAACTGGTGTCAGGTTCGTGTACCTGACCTAATCACCAGCCTCCCGTCTTTTATTCCCCGTTTGCAGAACATCATAACTTGGAGGATATCTTTCCTTTCAGCTAATTTTTTATACTTGGGTGCAGGATAAGAATGTGGTGACGGTATTTAGCGCTCCAAACTATTGTTACCGGTGTGGCAACATGGCTGCCATTCTAGAAGTCGGGGAAAACATGGAACAAAATTTCCTTCAGTTTGATCCTGCTCCTCGGCAGATTGAGCCGGACACTACAAGGAAGACTCCAGATTATTTTTTGTGATTATCATCTTTGTTAGTCCTTGCCGTGTCATTGTTTGTAGTTTTCAGTGTTAATGCCAACTTGTAGAGCTAGCTATTTACAAGTTTTCCTTGAGTTCTGTTAATTCTCATACCCATATAAACTCCTTGTTGTTGTTGTTTTGCTTTTTGTTTGTTTTTATTTTTTATTTTTTAGTTTTTGCTTTGGCGGGGGATAGGGGTTGGATATTCAAGCACCATTATAAGTGAAGATTGAATGAGGGGCGAAATATATGCACGAATAACGAGTTGCACCGATTTTGCTTTTCCACTTTTTTTTTTAATTGTTTATTTACATTTTTGGGGGTTTTATTGAGCTTCCAAAGAGTATTGTTTTTACAATTTCAGCATGGTTTTATTACGTGACCTCATCCAAAAAAATTGTTTGAAATCTGTAAAATAATGCAACAATTATATCCTAAATTCATTTGATAAATACACCAATATAATCACAATATTTAATTATAAAAATTATAATTAAATAAAATTAATTACTTCTATCCTATTTTGCTTGTTTGGTTTTTACTATTTATTAATCAAATTAACTATTTCTTCATTTTTTTTATTTTTTAGTACTGTAATTTTAATTATTTTTAAATTTAATTTTTTACGTTCAATAATATTTTAATATAATTTTTAAATATATAAATTTTATATACTAATAATAAACTTAATATTATGAAAAGCTGAATTAAAATAATTTCAATTAAGCTTTGTAAATCGAATCAGAAACAGACAAAAGAATTAAAATAATTTCAATCAAGCTTTGTAAATCGAATCAGAACCAGACAAATAAATCGGACGGGGGGAGTATTTTATTACGGAGTATTAGAATTTTTTGAGCTAATTGATAATTTATTTTTTTTAACGTAATCTGCTGAATATACACTACTTTTTTGGGACCAGGTAACACTGTAACAGTACTTGTAGCAGACTAGCAGTTGAAAGAATTAAATATTCGCAGCCTCTTTAAAAGTGCAATTCAATCAAATTTGATACATTCAGAAAAAAGGCTTCTATTTGTGGTTCATTAGTATCAAAATTACAGCATCACTAAGACAAAACCTTCTTTACAAGTTCCAATCATTCCATGAGCTAAAGAATTCCTAACCTTAAAAATGCAGACTACGTTTGATTCAAAATCGAGAACTGTTAGGAACCCTTACAGGCGCACCACCAGGTACTGCATTGGCTCGCTTTCTTTTGACATATATAGCTGAACCACTAATCATTAGCAAGCCCATCATTATTCCCTGAGACACAATTTGAAGCACGATCAGAACGAAGAAGATATATCCACGGACCAGAGGTAGTTGTTGCTAGAATGATATGCGATGAACAGAAATTGATTGATTGCATATAATCTAGTCTTATAGCCATGAACCAGGTGCAAGTGGGAATTTACGAAAGTAAATCGTAGCATATGGTGTGCAATAAAAGATTTCAAGTTCAGAATCTTGTCCTGAGAGTATTAGCTAGCAGCCTATCATTTTAAAGAACAAAGCCTGTGAAGTGTGACAACTAGTGAACCTTCGGCTCTGATTAGCTTCAAAGTGTTGAGCATATATAATACATAGACATAAATGTGCAATCTAACTATCAGCTTAGGTTAGCTTAGGTTTTTAGTTGAGATAGAAGTATAGAACACATGCTTCAATTTAGTATCACAGCCAAAGGTCATGGGTTCAAATCTCTGCGTCAAAATTTTAGTACATCCCCCTGTAAATAATTACTCTTTTAAGAGATGTAGCAAATGTATGTACATACCTCAAAACCAAGTACTGACAGCCTCTCTTCACTAACTGGTGTAATACAGCTCCTGTAAGTTATGTAAGCCTGTAAACCATTCTCTGAAGTGGACGAATCTTCCAACAAACTTCTTTGCCTTATTGGATAACTGGGATAACTGTGAGCTTCTAATGTAGATCGAGTCTTTTGCATTTTCTTGCTCTCTGCTTCCTTAGAACTATCTTTAATTTCTTCACATTTGAAAGGAATGCGATAACCGGTTTCGCTACAGCGATATTTTTCATCACTCTACAGGAAACAAAAGGCGAGTGTTAATACACACTGTCAAAAGTCACAAATTTCCTGGTCCCCAAACCTCATCAAGAAAAACAGCATTTAATTAATGTATTGCACTGAGGTTTGGTTCAGCTTGATTTTATATATATATATATATATATATATATATATATATATATATATATTGGATTACTGCCTGAAATTATTATAGTAGCTTGCTTTTGTTTATAAACATCACATACTTGAGCAAGACATGGCTGACCTTATTATAAAAAATTATTCCAAAAGACATTAAAATTGCTTTCAATCTTATACCAGGAAACAACTATTCCTTTAAAGAAACCAACAAATACATGAAATTTCATAAGCATAAGCTTCGGCAAACTCCAGTTTCCAAACGCATAAACTTTTCCAGTATCCAGTTCAAACCAGGAATCAATGCATACCAGTCAGATGATCACTAAACAATTAAGCAAACTACTCAGATCAATTAACAGAAACTAACAACATACTCGAAATTGAAACCGTTGCACTTAAAAATCAATTATCCACCAGTATATGAAATTCAATGATCAAATTGAAAATACAACTTGAAAATACAAATTGAAATATGCCAGAGAGAGAGAGAGAGACCTTTTCGGAGTAGGCACAGGGAACGCAGGGACCAGAAGGAGAGCAGTCGAAGGTGACGTTTCCTCCATTAGGAGTCTCCTTGAAGCTCATCATCATTCGGCGCACATCTCCAGAGCTTTCTACAAGAGAGGGAGATGAAAATACGGAGATAACAATAAAAAAGAGAAGAATCGCCGACGAGCCGTAAAACTTCATGTGATTTGCTTTTCGCCGACGAACGTCTACCGCGACTGTCACTTCTGTCTGCCGGTAGCGGGGATGGTGAATGGATCCTTCCTCAGATCTCCGGGAACTTCGTCTAAATGTATGAATGTATCCCCCACTATTTTTGTTTATTCCAACTTGCCTCAAGGGTTTTTTATAATTCCACTTTTCACCCCGTGCTTACAATTTTATTTTTTTTTTTAAATTTTTGGGATAAGGGAATAGACCCTCACACTATACCTCATTGTGCAGTTAGACCCTTTAACTTCAAAAAGTTCCAATTAGATCCTCATACTGTTATTTTGGAGCAAATAAATCCTCAAACTTATTTATGACATATAATAACAAGTCAAAAAATCAACCACTGGCGCGGGTCGTATACGCCGGCACCTGCGGGAAATGACTCTTCGCATTATGGAATTAATATGATTAATTCCAAATCATTATTTATTTCTTGATTAATGGACTGTTAGTGGGTGTTAATATTTTGCTAGTGGGTGGAGCCGTGGAGGTCACAAACGGAATTAAATGCTATGATTTAATGCTATTATCCCTACCCTTTCCTCTGCTATATATTTCCAGGTTGAGCAATTGATTTAAACACAACAAGCTACAGCTCACAACACACAACGAAATACACTTATTTTCTCCCTCAAAACTCTGCACATCCTTCGTTCTAGCCACCTGCAATTCATCCCACATTCTTGTTCACCAGGTTTCAAGTTTGTGTGCTCAAACACAGGAACCGTAGTACATCTTATCCTGGGAAACCTAGACTGCAATGCTCCAGCACCCGGGGAGGTGGTAAATAAGGTTTTAAAGATAGAGACAACTCGACTCGTGCTTCCAACCAACCCGAGTTCGTCCAGTTTCGTCCCCGTGATGTTTCCAGGTTTATGTAACCTTTTGTAAGGTTTATTTTCCTTGTCATATTCTGTATTTTTTCATTTTCTTTGTGATTTTTGAGAATATATTCGAACATAATATACTCAAATCAAGCAGAGGAAAAGTCGGGTATGATTGGTAAGGTTGGAGGCTATTTATAATGCCCTGTCCGAATATCTGAACTTATGATATTCGTGTAATAGATTTGTCCATATGGCGTTTTGGGTTTCACACACACACACACATGAGAACAATGTCATTTTGTAAAAAGTGATGACAGATCTCAGTTGTCTATCATGGTTCATAAATGGTTGAATGTTTAAAAAAAAATATATGTGGTTAATTTTATAATTATTGAAAACTTTTACGAGCGATGTTCATTTTATAATTATTGCAAACTTGAAAGTTTTGTAATTGTAAGATCTTAACTTTTGTTTTCTCAAGATGGGGGATGTAGATGTGTCCACACTTTTTACAGGGAGATGTGTTCTCACTTGAACTCAATGGGCTTCCTATTCCTAATGTAACAAAGACTCAATATGAGGTAGTATTGAAGTTTAATCCTTTATAGAAGGGCTCTAGGTCCAAACTTGTATAAATAGGCCTCCAGGCACGGGGTAAGAAGAAGCACGAAACAATATAATTTCTATTACTAAAGAATTAAGCTATAGTTGAATTACAACTATAGCCTACCAAACAGGCCATTAGACATCAGTGTGTTTTCCTCAATTAAATTTTTAGGAAAGTACGAAGTACGAAATGTATAGGAAATATGTTTATTAGAAATAACTGTGTTAAGAAAATTAGTATACATGTTTAGTGTTATTCGAAAAATATAATTAAATATTATTTTAAGCATTTGGTTGATTTTAAGTTTTAACTTTCCTAGTGAGAGCTTCAGGCAGGGAAAAGAAGAATGTAACAACCCATAGTTTGGATTTTTTTATTTTGATCAACCACATTTCCTGTGGACCAAAACTTTTTTAGCTCAAAGTCTACACTAAAATAACTTTCTTGACTACCATGTGATATCTTCAAAATTTTGCCTACGAGAGACCAAAAAGTAGCATTTATTATTCAACTGTTTAAGAATCCAAGGGGATAAATCTTCAGTAGTATTTGAATGGCATCTTCACATGATCACCGAGTAAAGGGAAAAAGAATTGGCAGAATCATGAAAGAACTTCATACATATGTTTTCTGCATTAAGACTTAAAAGGAGAAGGCTACTGGCTCAAGAAATAAACAGGAAACAAATGGGAGTAATCTAAAGTAAACTAACTATGCATCGATTGCGAATCTGTTCGTGATGAAATGTAGGAACATGTACAACAACAACATAGATAAGGCTGACCATAATTTTAATCCATGCTTAGGTCTCCTGCTTTATGCAATTTGTAAGTGACGCTGCTGCGTTTAGCCTACCAGCAAGGCAACCTCGGGCGCTCTCAGCATCTCGGATGACCCTCTCCCATTTCCTCGTTGAAGATGACTCCAATGTTTCCCTGGGCTCCCGGAGCTGATCCCCGGTGCCATGCATGCTCGGATGGCGATTTCTGGAGCTGTTTTCAATTAGTGTTTGTGCAATGTCATCTTCATCTGGCATCATGTGCATGGTGTTCTCTGACTGGCTTCTACTAGAGAGCGAGAAACTTGTGGTGTTGTAGCTTTGTCCTTCTTGTTTTCTCCAGAACTTGGGACTAAAAAACTCAGCTCGGGGTAGCATACAACATGTATTTCCTGTATAATCGGTGGTTGGAATCCTTCTCCCAGAAAACCCCAAACACTGCTGCATTTCATCCAATACCTTCTCCAGTCCATTCACGCGTTTCTCTAATGAGTTCATCCCGTTCTGGGAACTGCCGATGAATCTCTGAAATAAAAGAAATCGAAGCATCTTCTCAGCATATGGTTCCCAGTAAATCAGCATCAGCAATCACTAAATAGAGGATATAGTGGGAAAAACAGCAAACACTAATGCTTTTTATTTAGTTGTTTTTGGGAGGTTTAATATTTTTCTTTTTGGTGGGCATGGAAGGTGCAAGAATGCAAGATGGAAGTGAGAAGCAATCTTTGCACACGAGAATATTGCGAAACCATTTAGAATGGACAATCAGAAAATATAAGAGCAAGTACGGGTTATATAAACATAAAGATACAGATACGAAACTTTCGTTATTGGGTTAGCCATACATAGCAGAAAAAGAAATGCTAAGAAGAACATGGAAATTCATAAAAGCATTAAAAGTTTCTTTAACAAGTTTGAGGTAAGTTTCGGCTTTATGCTTGTTCTTTTAAGAAGTCTCACATTATAATTCAATGGTGTGTGTGTGTGTGTTGGGGGGTGGGGGATGGGGGATAAAGCGGAGAGATAGACAAACCTCAAGCAGGTCCATTAAGCTGGATTGTTGATTCTCAATCTGTCGAAGCTGTTTATATATCAAAAACATATCCTCATACTCTTCCTTACTTTCAGTGGCATCGTCCACGGCATTTGCAGCAGGTACGTTCAAACTGCAAGTTTCCGTTTCATAAACAGGGACAATACGGGCTCCAAATCTTGAATTACCAAACTTGAATTGCTTTTCACCAGAAGCCATATTTGGAAGGGCTGGATTGGCTTCAAAACTTGAATTCTTGCAACTTTTACTCTCTGTTGAATCAGAAACATTGAGATCTCGACTCTCACCATCATCACATGCCAACAACTCTAACGAAGAAGTCTGCTTTTCTGGGACTTCTGTTTTCAATTCAGAGGATCTTCGAGTATCCACTTTACAGGACTTCGTGACACTCGGTTCGGAGGATCTTCCATTTGACTTCACACGACCAATCTTCTTCGTAGGACTATTCTTTTGTGTGGTGATAGTAGACGAGTATGAGCTAGTGGATGCGAGAGACTTGCTCCTGGAGAAAGAACGCTTCTGCTGTGGAGTCTCGGAGCCAATTTCACTAGGGCTTTTCGATGGAGTTGGGGAAGATCCACCACTGCAATAATCTGGACGCACACAAGCCATAAGAACATAAGAACTTGTCCTCCTTTCTTCATTCAAATACATTCTATAATAAGAACCCAAAGTTCAAACTAGAATTATAAAGAATATGCCAGAATTATTTTCTTCCTAGGATGCTCGTTCATCTATGATCGTTATAGACTATATTAGTAACAGTTGAAAATGACCAATAATTAGCACTAGAGAGTGAACCACACTAAAAGATCACTCAACAGTATCAAGAAAGCAACAAAATGGTCAGCAAAAATAGTCATGTAGGACAATACATTCAACATATCCAACTGTCTTGCACCAAGAGTCACCTTTCTCCTAGCAAACTACCTTACTTTAATAGAAAAATAAATTACTTTATCTAAACATCATATTCCAACTGGCCTGTACCATCTTCCACAAATTCAATATCAACACACATTGGAAAAGATATGTCTGCATTTCCTTTTACCTTTTGGCGACGACTTCGCTTGTAGCTGAGGCGAAACTTCATCTGAAGTTCCCGGAACCTCCTTCCACCAATCCAATGCTCGGTTCATTGTCTCCCTCACCGCCTTCACCTGTACCATTCACACATATCTTATTCACCCATGTTTTTAATTTTTTTATTTTTCAGCTTAGGCTAAACTAATCCCAAGCCCCCGAGAGTTGCTGGAGGAGGTAAATCGCGAGTCTAACCTAACATTCACCTATGTTTTTAATTTTCGATACATTAGGTTTTCCAGCTTCCGCTAGACTAGACTAATCCTATGCCCCAGGAGTCGATCGAAGAGGTAAATCGCGAGTGCCTCAAACATTCACCCATGTTTATGTCATTAATGTTCTATGGATTGATTGATTGATCAAAACCTAGTCTAGGAAGAATTTGAACAATTTAAATTATTATGAAGTGATAATAATTGGGAATGAATACCTTGTCGAATCTTCTGGTATCTAAAGAGGCTATGCAAGAGGATTTGAATTCAGCGAGTAAATCTCTCTCCGCAACCGCCAATCTCCCCAGGGTCTCGGCCGCCGCCTTCCTCGCCGCCCAATCTTCGCTGCTTAGGAATTCAACGAGTGTGGAGACTAAGCCGTTGAGCACGGTTCTATTGGCGGCACCGCCAACACTCACGATGCTACCGGTTAGAGAGAGCAGCGATGGCTTCGCTTTGAAGCAATCATTCTTCACCAGTTTGTAAAGCTTCGGAAGCAGCTTCCTCAGCTCGGCCGGGTCAGGGTCCGGCGTGGCCTCAATCGCGGCGGCGAGGCAAAGCGAGGCGCCGATCTGGGAGTTGTGGTCCTGCTCGTGGAAAATGGAGTCGACGAAGGGCTTGACGATGGAGGAGAACGGAGGCTTAGTGATCTGCGCGGCAATGGACGAAACGGCCTCGACGCAGGCGGCGCGGACGGCGGAGTCGGGGTCGCGGAGGCGGCGGAGGACGGCGGAGAGCATCTTGGAGAGGTGCGGAGACAGCGCGTCGCCGTGAGCGGCGGAAAGGACGCCAATGAGGCGGACGGAGTGGCGGCGAACAGGGGACTTGTCGGAGGAATCGGTGGATGACAGGCAGGTGAGGAAAGGGGCAAATCCGTCATTCTGCAGGCCCCGCGCAATGGCCTCGAGCTCGGCCGTGGCCGCCGCGAGTGTGTCCCGGTCCGACAGCCGGTTCAGGCACGTGATCACCCGGTTCTTGAAATCAACACTCAATTGTCTAGACAGCGCCATTTTTTATGTTCAAAGTCGTCAATACGCTTGGTGGCTTGCGTATGATACTACCTAGACGGCGGTGGTGGAGGGAGGTGTAGCCGCCGGAGATGGTGGCGGAGGTGGCATCGAACTGTGTCCCTTGTGGAAGGAGAGAGAGAGAGAGAGAGAAGGAACGTGGCAAGGTCTTGAATGAGTGTGAGTGGGGGCATTAAATTTAGGAGTTGTAGGAAGGTGAATTTTAAGTCATTAACAAACAAATATTTAATATCTTTTTTTTATTATTATTATTTATATATCACGTTTTCAACTTATACTAGACTAATTTTAGATCTTAGAATCACGACTCAAGAGTGAGTCATTTCCATTTTTGATCCTACTGTTATTGGGGCATTGCCAATTTTAGTCCACTTCATTAATTTTTACCACATTGCGGCCAGTCTTATTTAGTCCTTGCCACTTTTAATCCACCGTTAAAATTTTCGTCAAGTAACCGTCCAAAACAAGGGTATTTTGATCTTTTCACGCTTTGATCATCTTCTTTACCCTTTGTAGTGGTTTTTCTTACATATTTTCATCCAATGAAGAGGTCTGGTGAAAGCCATGACTTTGTAATGTGGCTCACATGACTTTCGCCGGACCTCTTCAATGGATCAAAAATGTGTAAGGAAAACCACTGCAAATGGTCAAGGAGATGACCAAAGCATGAAAAAATAAAAAATGCCCCTATTTTGGACGGCAATTTGACGAAAATTTTAACGGTGGACTAAAAGTGGCAAGGACTAAATAAGATTGGTCGCAATGTGACAAAAATTAATGAAGTGGACTAAAATTGGCAATGCCCCAATAACAGTAGGACCAAAAATGAAAATGACTCTTCAAGAGTGCTAGAGGAGATAAATCGTGAGTGATATGAGATAAATCGCGAGTTGTTCGATCAACTCTACCCTACTGATGAAGCAAGATTTTCAGGGTGACACTTGAACTATTGAGCTAAATCCTACCAGAAATAAATATTTAATATCTTGTAGATGCAGTATTAGTATATGGTCAATGAATTCTTTTATTATGGAAAATGATGCTTCCATTCTTTTATTTGTTTATTTATTTTTAGTAAAATCATGTTATACTCCACCACTACAATTATTAATTAATACTCACTATCAAGTTACGATTAGATACAAAATTCTATATTTTTTATACAGAAATTAAAAGATAGAAGTTTTTTTTGGGTAATTCCACTTCATATGCGATCCTATTCTAGAGTCTTATAGAGGAAGTAAATCACAGGATGTGTAACACAAATCGAATTGAATTCGTGACTTCACAAGGGCACCGCCATCAGCAGGCTCGCCCTTTGTCACTGCGCCATATGCCTCGGGTACAGTGATCGTGGTAAAAGAAAATAGCATTAGTCTTGTTCTTAGCAGAGTATCTATTGACCTTTTTGATTTGAGATGATCGATTATGAACAATCTAGACTGGGGGACATGTTAACTTCTTGATTTGAGCTGATTTACCTCCTTGTAAATTTTTACTAGTTAAAGTCACAAAAGCGGGATATACACAATACACACCTAGTGGCTATGAGTTTTCATTGTCACTCAAAAAAAACATTATTCTTATTATTACATAATAATGTGACAAGATAAAATTAGTTGTAATAATCTTACATCTTTACGTTTTATGGGGTAATAAGTTTTAGATTTCTTTTATTGTATTTATCCAATAAATATTAATTGATGATGAAATATTACATTGTATAAAATCCGTTGATTTTAGCTTGGTGAGCATCCTTATCAATGGAGTTTTTTCACAGTTTTTTAGGAGTTTTTGTAAGTGTGATTAGGAAAGAGAAAATGGGTAGATGAAAAAAACAAAAAACAAAACTGATTTAACAAAAATAGAATGATAACTGTTGTCAAGCACGCCCGACGCGCCCGTATGGTCGCTGCTGTGCGCGAGCTCTCTCCTTTTCTTCGGTTTCAAGGCATCCAATTACTGTTCTAGTATTTTGTTTTTGCAGAACAACCTTTTTCATTCTCTCTCTTCCTCTCTCCAGCCAACATGGCATTTGCACTGACATTATCACCAAAATAATTGTTGATGTAGATGCTCTGAACATTAATGTTATTGTTCATTACTTCATTATATTGAATTAAATATAGAGTATTTAGTTACTCAAAAAAATATAGAGTATTTAGTAATGTACTTACTAAAAGGGAAATTACCTTAAATAGATCAGACATGACACAATTTAATGTTTCATGTCTAATTTTTCAATGCTGTCTATAATTTTGATAATTGTATTTCTAGTGGAAATTATTGCAAAGTTGACTAGATTTTAGAATTCATCTCTTGATTGTTTTTTTTTTTTTTTTGTTATATATATATTTACTTTTTTACTTGTACATTTAAAAATTAGTTATGTTGTGCCATTATTTTAAGTACTCATAAAAGGTTATAGTTCACGTCCTAGCAATTTGGGGTAGTAAGTAACTGGATGGCTTGTGTAACTACAAAGAATATTATAACTGGCGCATTTTAAATAGTGTAGATGAAATATGGTTGATTTTAAAAGAAACAATAAAAATAGAATAAACATAACAATTGATTGATTAAAGCTAAAATAATTAAACACTTTGGTAAAAGTTCATATACGTGCATAAGAATGAATATATTGGTTTTGCATTGTTTTAGGTTACAAGAAATTTTATTTTCCCTTCTTATAATATACTCTGTAACATGTAATAGTGGTTAAGAATTGTATATTTTAGTATTAAAGTTTGCATAGTAAAGTCGGTGATAATTACAAAAGGACAACCGTATTTTTTAAAAATATTTTATCTGATCTATTCAAATTTTCCAGATGTAAGGCTGAACCCGATCTAACACACATAGACACATAATCATGGAATGATCTTATCCATTCATCTGGAATGATTTGAGGGATAAGGTTGAAAATATAGGAAAAATACAGTGACATTTTCATAAATATTGTGAACTTGTGTTGTGCATTGAAAAAAACTTAAAAAGTATATCTGCGAATATTTGAGAGTGTACTATAAGGTGCACTGATATGTTAACTTGAGTGCATTATTAGTAGGTATTTAGTGCACTACCAACTATCAGTCAATGTACACTAGAGTTTTGTCATATGCACATTCAAAGTTTATAATAATTACAAAAGTGTTATCACATTCTTCCTAGATTACTTTTAGCCTTGTTCGATCACCAGAGATGGATGATTGAGATTAGTCCACATATTTTTATAGGAAGATTTGTTCTCACTTAAACATGTTCCCTTGTGTGTATGTGAGTGTATAGTCATTAGACTAAGGAGAGCACTCTTACCACCTGGGCTGTCCTTACGGACTGCAATGTTAAATGTTGACTCTTGTAAAAGGTGTGTTATGTTAAAGAGTACTAAGCTAAACTTTTCCTCAGTATGAGTTAGACTTTGCCGATCCAACCTTGATATTTGATAATGTCATTATGTCAAATTATTATTTTAATTTAATTATTGTATGAATACTTTATTAATTTTTATTGAGCTAGGTTAATTAATTAAAGATAGGTGTTGGAAATAAAATAACTTATTTTAAGTGAAAATATAACGTGAAAGTGAATAATATAGTGTGATTTTAATAAGAGTTAATACCACAAATGGTCCTCTGACTATTGGGCTAGTACTCCTTTTAGTCCTCGACTTTTAATTCGACCACAAATGGTCCTCTGACTTTTATTTTTTTACCACAAATAGTCCTTTATTAAAATTTTTGTTAAGTAGGTGTTAAATTTAAGGGTATTATCGTCAAATTGATATATAATGGTGTTAAAATAAAAATGTTTAGAATTTATCACCAACAAGCATAATTGAAACAATTAACAAATATAAATACTCCTAAATAAAAAGCCAATACACCTTATTCTCGTAATTATGCATACAAAATGAAGATTTAATATTAGAGCTATCTGTTTTTAATTTAACCAACAGATTAAAATTGAAGAAATTTTTTTCAAAATCCTTGCTCCAATCATTTTCATGTTTGTTCATACATGGCCGATTAATAGTTTTCACTCTTTATTAATCGATCAAACATTTTGTTTGGGACACAACTGAAGGCTGCCACCTTTGAATTAATTAATATAATTAATCAAGTACAAATTACAAACATTAATCATGAATTTTTATTTAATTTATTCATTTATGTGATTTGTCACGTCCATTTTTTGAAAAAAAAAAATTTTGTCACGTCCATTTTGTTTTTATATTTATTAACTTAATGTTTATTAATGTTTGAAATTAATTATGTTGTCATATAATTCTCAAAAAGAAGTAATCATAATAATATTAATCAATTTGACGATATTATTCCTGGATTTAACACCTATTTAACAGAAATTTTAACAGAGGACTATTTGTGGTTAAAAATGAAAGTCAGAGGATCATTTGTGATCGAATTGAAAGTCGAGGACTAAAAAGAGTACTAGCTCAATAGTCAGAGGACCATTTGTGGTATTAACTCTTTTAATAAGAAATAAATAACACTTCTCTTTAGATAATCATGTTAAATAAACCCATCATATTTTTAACACGGTAAGGTACAGTACGTTAAAACTCATTAAACATTCACTTTTCATAGTGCAAGGTGAGAGAGGTGAGTATGGTAACACTAATGCTTTGGTTCTCAATGATCTAGGGAATATTACATTATTAATTAACCGATAAAATGTACTTTTACTTTGTTGTACTTGTACTCCGTATATTTTTGTTGGTCAACAAAAAACACTTACATGTACACACTATCACACTATTCATTAATAGTACGAATTGACCATTTGAAAAGTATGTTTGGTGTGAAATTGTATTATGGGATGCATGTAATATTTGATGACAAAATCAGCTAAAAATTAGTATTTGAAGTGGTTATTTTAATGTATAATTTTGAGTAGGGTCTACTTTTAATTTGGATAGTCGTCAAAGTAAATTTGAGTTCTCCTAATTGACAAGATGAATTTGATATATTATACGTTCAAAATTCAAAATAAATAATGGGTGAATGTGAAATTAATTGTATCAATTTGAGTAAAGAATAATTTTAAGTAAGTTTTGTCCCACATTTACACTAATATATATACAATTCAACTTTTTTTAGTAGTTTGAATTGTGCAGCATAAAGTCTCTTTCTTGCCAGCATGAGGGGTGGTGCAAATCATGGACTAGGGTATTTGCAAATCAAATCCGAAAATGAGTCCTAAAAGCTCGAGGTTCAAATCCCTTTAGAAATTTCTCAAATTTACTCTTCAAAATAAAAATCCTATTATACAATGGGAACATACAATAGCATGGAAAGTCAATAAGTCAACGATACTATTCAACGGTGCAATAGACACATTGAACAAACTGTGAGTAGCAGCAAGGATGATGATGAACAATGGGACTGTCGGTTTTGGTCGGTTATAACTAAATTTTTAGTCGATTTCGGTCGGTTATGAAGCCTTTAAAAATTCCGTCGATTATCGGTCGATTATTAACCGAAACTGACCGATGCTCACCCGGTCACCCCTAGCTACAATCAGTCCTTTAAAATTTTTGTCATTCCATAATTTAATAAAAATGAGTAACATATAATTTCATCATTTAATTAAAAGAGTTTAAAACAGAGGGAGAAAATTTACATATTTGAGCTATAGGGTTGAATGATAAAATTATATGTTAGTCATCATCTTTATTAAACGGTGGAATGACAAAAATTTAAACCGAAGACTAATTTTAGCTAGCAAATAAAAGTTTAGGATGTAATTAGGAAAAAATTAAAAGAATATTACTAAATGTGATAATGTTTTAATAGTCAGTGATGAAAAATAGAATTTGTTCGTGTTGAATTTATAAGTGGTTCAAATTATTAATTATGAAAAAGGGGAATAAATACTAAATTCTCTGCCAACTACTATGTAGTATGATAACGCATCTGTAACAATTATGAATGTGTGGTCACATAATCGAACCCTTGTGGTGGGAGATTGCATTGTAAAGAATCAGGAGTCTTGTTAACATTTCTCGATAAGCCATGCCTAATTTGTATTATTTGCATTTTCAAAATTAAATGAACAAAAAATTAAAATTTGGTGAAATTAAATTGATAGACAAAATATTAAGACAATTTAATATTTGAGCAACATTTATCATTTAATTAATGCACACTCTTAAATACGGACTAGTAACATGATTTATTCAATGCACACTCTTAAATACTGACTATACATTTTTCTCGTCATCCAGAAAAAGAATAAACAATAACATTTATTGCAAGAAATTAATATGCACTCTATTTGTGTTCTGTAGACCATGTGATTGCGATTCAACTACCGTGAGTCGGTTGCTTCAGAAATTTTCAAAGTCTAAGCTAGGAAGCATCTTGCCCACCTTATTCTAGCAATACACAAAGAATTCTATTTTTTAAAAAATAAATAAAATTCTTTTACTATAGTGATATTTTCATTTTCGATCATTGATAGTGATGTCAATTTGACCCGTTCCTTGCATAAATTCTCGATCCCGCCCCGATGGGATGAGGATTAGAAAATTTTCGGGAAACGAGAACGTGAATGGGGATACCCCTCCCTGCCTCGCCCCGTCCCCGAATAATTAATATAATTAAAAAATTATATATATATATTAATACTTAGATTTTAGTTTTTAAAATTAAAAAGTACACTAATTTAAGATTTTAATTAAGAGTCGATCGGGGACAAGGATATGGACTATTTTCGATTCCCCGACGGAGATGAGAACAGGAATGGGGACGAGTATAGGCCAGGGAGTATACTTCCCGATCCCGCTCCCGCCCCGTCCTGTTGTCATCCCTAATCATTGAGTATTAATTTAACCACTTTTAACCGCAGCTCCTGACCTTTCAAAAAATCAAATTAAGTTCAAATGTTTTAACTATCTATAAATTATAATGCGATATGATACAACTACAGCTTTGTTCTCACCAAAAAANAAAAAAAAAAAAAAAAAAAAAAAAAACAGAACAACAATAACATTACAACAACACAAAGAGATCGAGACAGATTTTTATTTTTATTTATTTATTCCTTTTTTTGGGTAAAGGGTCAATCGTCTCACCCTTTTTTTCTTTTTGCCAGAAATCAGAAACAAAACTATTAATATGTAGACATCAAAACAAATACTAAGCAACTAGGAAGAATTGACTTTAAGGATGCACATACAACTGTTTTGTTTTGAGCTCTTTGGGGCTTTTTTTTTTTATCTTACATTTGCATATTATTTGTCGGTTTATGTTTTATTGGGGACGACTTCGTTCCATTGTTCAACGTTTGGTGAGTGGATCTTTTACATGAATAGATCGAGATATTGAATTTTAATATGATTTAATTTACCATCTTAAAATATTTTGTTTGATTTAGAAAAAGAAAATTAAATGTGTAGAATATAATCTTTGAAACGTCATAAAATCATCATATATATCCTTCACAAAATCACATCAACTTAGATATTTCATTGTACTGTTTGATGATATACTTTAGTTTGGTTCACCTGAAGATTCTTTCTTGACTTTTGTTTCCCCAAGGATCCTTGCTTTTAATCCCCTATTCATTGCATATCAAAGATTCATCTGTTGAAGCAAGAAATCCTGTTTCTTGGATATAGCTTATGCTCATCTGACCAAAACGAATATTCGTCATCAGTGCCGCACTTGTTTACACTCTGTCAAATGAAATTATATATATATATATATATAATCCTGTGACTTGGCTTTCCCGTGTGGTCGGTGCGATTCGTACCACTATATATACAAATATACACCACTCAATATTAGAAAATGCACCACAATGAAAATATACAAAAACACTAAAAAACACGCCACACATTCAAAATAATGCACCATAACTCCGGCCCCTAATGGTGCATTCCTAACATTGTGTGGTGTATATTTGCATACCAAGTGGTGTGTTTTTTGGTAATGCGTACCTAATGGTGCATATTTGTGTGGTGTATTTTCTAATATGGTGTGTATTTGTATACATAGTGGTGCGGCCGTACTGACCGCACGTTAAGGCGCGCCCACACTTGATCATGACCCTATATATATATATATATATATATATATATATATATATATATATATATATATATATATGTGTGTGTGTGTGTGTGGGGGGGGGGGGGGGGGGAAGGGGGGTGTTACTTCAAATGAGAACAACTCTCTCTTGTTAAAAAGAAAAAAGAAAAAAAAAAGACGAATCTCAAATGTCTATCAGGTTATCAATGATGAATGATTTTAGTAAAAATATACGAGGTTAATTTTAAAATCATTACAAACTTTAAAATTTGTAATATTTATAAAATTAACCGTGTCATTTTTTTTTCTTATTTTTAGTAACTCTTAACCGTTGATATACCAAAATGAATGTATCAAATCAGTCTTCACTTTTTACATGAGATCATGTTCTCACCTGAATCCTCCTATATATACACACTATTGGGTTTTGATCTCGATGAATTGTGAGTCATGTGCTGAGCAAATTCAATGTGCTCGTTGAGTAATGAGTAATTCAATGTGCTCAATGAGTATTATTATTTAAATCTAAATATAAAAATCTAATTAAAAACATCATATATGCCAATTTATAGTTTATCTACACTAATAAAGGAATACATTATATTTCAAATGTTGTACATTGAATTGTTATTAGAAAAAAAAAATCTTTACTTATTTTATTAGACATAATTACCTTTATTATAACGTTATAACTCTATTATTATCTATAGAATTATAACATTGATGACTAAATAAATAAATACAAATTATAATGCCCTCTAATTATTACCATATATAGTGTAAAGAGCATAAATTAACTTTATAATTATTAATTTAAAAAAAAAATCTTTGATGAAGTGTTGATCTTATCCTGGGCGAGCAAAAAAGAATGATGACGAAGACCCAGATCTTTGATGAAACTTTAAGCTCCCTGAAGGAACATAGCTTCATAGTTATGAAACAGTTTGCGATTCAAGTTTTCTATAGCATAGTTAGAAAAGTTGTTTCTATGTCTGACTGTAAGGAATGGTTTACCATTTCATTGATCATTGTAAACGTTTTATGTTATGAATTAATGGAATAGCTACGTTTACCTTAAAAAAAAAAAAACTTAAAAAAAAATTACATCAATTGTCTTTATAACTTTGTACATTATATGTAACTCAAAATTCTTTAATTAAGTTTTTTTTTTCAATATAAATACAATTATCTCAATATAAATAGAAATATTATGATAATAATTAATCATTTTAATATAATATGGATCCAATAACTTGTGGTGTTTATAATAATAATAATAATAATAATAATAATTATTATTATTATTATTATTATTATTATTTCTTAAATTATTTAAATATAATCATAATTTTGACATTGAGTAATAATGTTTAATACTTTCACACATTGCGAGTAAATGACTAGTTATTATTATATGTATAATCTCAAGTTCATTGTTTGTGTGCGTACGAAATACTTACTTTAATTTCTTATTTACGTATGAAGACTCGAATTAAAAATATATATCCTATACTATAGGAGTCCAGATGTAAGGTTATAATAATATTAAAATTATATTTAGTGGTTTCATTTTGATTGCCAACCTAACAACACAATATATAAGTGATTTAATTAATTAAGGACAAGAAAATAATTATATAAATGTTTTTCTCCACTTCCTGAAGAACAGAATTCCAATCTGTTTGTCTCATGATTGGAGTATTTGGATTTGTGTACTTTTCTCTTAGCTTAAACAAGTGGATGTATTATAGGTTTGGTCATGGCCAACTCAGTTTTTAGCATATAAAATTAACGGCCCCTAATTATTTGAAATTATTCCAATACCACTTAATGATATGCAAAATTATCTCCATGTGATTTACATGTGTGGATTGGATGGTTTAACATGATAATTAGTTACAACTTTATTTTTATAGCTATAAGGCGTCTCTAGAATAAGGACGACAATTCAATCCAATCCTAATGTAGTGGGGATGAGGACGACATCCCCACCCCAAACCTCAACTCATGTCCTGATCCCAATCCTCTGAATTATATATATAGTGTTTATTTATTTTTCATATCAACCGATCGAAAGAGCATTTGTGTGTTAAATATATTCTTCAAACTACTTTATGTGTATATAACTTTCATATATTAAGGTTAAATAGCATATTAGTTTTATTTTGATAAGGATGTTTAAATATATCTTCTTACAAACTAAGTATATAATTAAAATTATATCTATTCTTTTACACTACCCAAAAATCGTGGCGGAGAATTCCCATCTCCAAAAAAATTCCTGCGGGGATAGGGATGAGGTGTAATTTCCTATCCCCGATAGGGAACATGGTGGAAACGGAGAATGGGGATTGAATTCGGGAATGGGGGCGGGGACCCCATTCTCCGCCCTCGCCCAAATTTCTACCTGAGGATGCATTACAAGTTTTTTTTTAGCTGATGTCGCTATGCCCAAATTTCTTTTACTTGTTTTAATTTTTTTATTTCTTTTTTTGGGTATGAAAATAAATGAGATTTACCGTATCATTTGACACACGTATGCATCTAAATACTTGCATGTATGCATACATACATATATTTATACACACATGAGGCTAAGCTATACCCTGGCCAGGTAAACTCACATGATATGATTGCACAGGGCTTTCATATATACTCCGTAGTATTCATAGACTTAATTAGCTAACGTTTAAAAGAGAAATAGTTAGAAAGAAAGTTAGGCACATGAGATCGATGGCAACAAAACTAGCAATTTCCTAATTAAAACTTACATTCACAATTATAGAGTATGTGCTATTTTCTGGCCTTGATGTTTCTGATTTTGAAAAGTTTTCCTACCACTTTCCTTGGCAACTATCTTTATTGAGCCCTAGTGGAATGAGCACAACAAATAAGTGAAGTGAAAAAGATTATTCGGACAAAAAAATTAAATCCGACAAAGTGATAAAGACTAAGAATATAAAGTGCTCATTTTTTTGTTTTATAAGTAATTTGTGCCACAACTATGAGTGTTTGGAGAAAAGAAGATAGGGATTTTTATAGTACTAGGTAGCTAGTACTAATTAGGGGGGTCTTGTGTTCTTAATTCACAATAGTACATGAGAACTGCAACAAGTTTAAGGAGATCGATATTACTTGATTGTGTAAGATTTCAATATATGTGTATGTATGGTATGTAGTCTTATTTACGAGACAACAATCTATTAATTGTGCGATCAAGTTGGTTAAGATTGCCCCTCATTTATGTGTATGCACTTAATTTTGATGATAGTGAATCTGACTATGTCTTAAATGTATGCATCGTACGAGTATTTTCTTAGAATGGTGTAAATGTAAGTTTTCTACTTGTTACCGTCTGAAACTTTTTCAAAATTAGTGATAGCATAAAGTGTAAAAATAATACTAACACAAAAAACTATAAACCAAATAACATTACTACCTACCTTTAACTTTACTTAAGGGGCGTTTAGTTCACGAAATGTAAGATTATATTGGGGAATAAGATTATATTTTCTAAATAATGTGAAATTATAAGAATGTAAGATTACTTTGTGTGTTTGGTTGGAATTGTAGAAATATAACACTAAAATATTTAGTTGAGGTTATATATTAAGTTACACCGCAAATGACTTCTGATCCTTACAAACAAGTAAATAAATAAATATTGGAAAGAAAGTAATTAAATAAATAATATATATATAAAAGATCATGTGAAAGATAGCAGCCCCATGAGATTGCACAAACTAATTTCATCCATCCATCTAGCCCTGCCGGCATCAGCAAAAAAGAGTCCAAACATGTCCTCTCGTGATTCCTCTAAAAACCGTGGTACCCTAATTCTTGGTGAGACTAAGGTTGACAAGAAAATCAGCACATTTGTTTTCTTCTGACTGAGTCGACTGAAAGGAGAGGTATGGTACCAGAATCGAATCGCATTACTGTAATGACAGCATGAAAGTCACATCTTCAAACTCAGAGGCTAAATATTTACAATCAGTAAGGAGCGATGATAAAATCACCGTAGGTTACTAGCTATGGTCAATAACGTAAGTGGGTGAATTTCATTTCATCAGCCACGTTAGATCGGAGAAAATCACGTTGCTAACCTGACAAAAGTGTATTTCTTTTTTGGCCATGGAAGCAACTAGCATCGTCTTTTGCAGGGAAATGAATAGAAAAAAACATAGTAAAAGCAGGAAGGCTATTTATGCCATCTTCATATCATTGCCATTATTATATATACAATGATGATATATAAGCCACTACCTACATATAGGGTATTAGAGTGTACTTAGCAGTGCTTGCATGTGAGGGGGATATGGGGAGGCACAACTTCTTATATATGCTCTCCAATCACGTGGCGTTGCTTCTTTGCCACAGGTATGTACGTTCATTGAACTAGATAACATAATTCATCGTGTTTTCATCAGCAAACAACGTTGGATTGCATACTATATCATGGGTTTTAACGTTACAAGAAGTTGGCCATTACCAACAAACTATACTTATTTGTAATTTCGAGTTAATAACATTTGAGATTCTGAGTCCTTCGATCGAGTATAGTGATTTTGTCATAATTTCGATAGAGTATAGTGAATTTCGAAATTTGAGATTCTGAGTCCTTCGATTGAGTGTAGCGATTTTGTCATATTTAGTTCGAGTATAGTGATTTTGTCATAATTTCGATATTTAGTTCGGGTATAGTGATTTTGTCATAATTTCGAGTTAATAACATTTGAGATTCTGAGTCCTTCGATCGAGTATAGCGATTTTGTCATATTTAGTTTTAAATTTTTAAATTGATCATCCATGGTTTTGTCATATTTAGTTCTAAATTTTTAAATTGATCATCCATGGTCCTGGAGGGTGGTTAGCTTGAGTATTCACTACACTGAATTGATACTAGTACATGAGTTTTGGGATTTGATTAGAACCCGCAACTTGCACGCGAGAGAGAGCCTAAATAGTAGTGCAAACCCACTTCCCAAATCAATGTGGGGCAAAAGCTTACAGCTTTTCCCTCAATTTTTTCAACTAAAATGGTCAACTTTGAGAACCAATTTCTCATTCGCCCAGTATCCGTTTTGTGCGTACTATTTATCAATCTCTTTGTCTAACTACGAAGAACCCGAATCCACTTTGACCTGACTTAAATCAGAAGTGGACCCCACAAATATTTGTATCACAAAATACCTACTAAAATTATCATTTTATGCTATTTTTCCCCCACACACACTCACAGAATCTACTCCCATACATATAAATAATATGTGAATCACATAATATATTAACAGTAAATATATTATCTAGACCGTGTTCACAATGCATACATATAGTAGATCATGGTCTACGGTTTACATATATATAGAGTGCGCTGCTCAACTGTTTAACTTTTGGGTGAAAAGAAGACATGGCCCCGTGACCCATTAATGCTACAACAATAGCAATTAATAAAGAAAAAAAAGATATATATTTGAAGAAAATTTAAGGTAATTGAGGAAAATTATATTATTTGATGTTGTGTATATATATATATATATATATATATATATATATATATATATATATATATTTTTCTAAATAAAAAGAAGCATAAAATATTTATAATTTAACAAAAAATTGTATGTGTAGGTGGGTGAACATATAAGGTCTATTAATTATATTTTAAAAAATTGTTGAAATATTGTATTTAATTATTATATTGAGAAGAAAAAAAAAACAAGAGAAAAGCGAAGGACAAAAAAAATATGATAAAGAAACGGAAGGTTTGAGATGAGGAAAAGAGATGAAATGCAAAAAATACATATCACTTTATAGAGAGGAAAAAAATAGATGGCGACAATTGATATGGGATTGAATGCATGTGAAACTTTGAGGTGTGATAGGAACATTTCATTTTGGCACATTACCTATGAATTGTTATTATCATATAGCTAGGGGTAGAATTAATAGTATGGTTGTATCCTCAAATTACACAAGTATTTCTTCTTCTTTTTTTTTTGGTTTTAATCTTATTTGGCAACAATTTTCTGTCAGAGCCAAGTAAAAATAGAGTCCGGTAAAGACCTAAATTTATGATTTTCTTTTCAAAAAATTTATACTTTTCTACTAGAATCTAGTATATATTTATATTCTTGTTAAATGGAATATGGATTTTCGCCTTCTTGGCAAAAAGTTGTAGCCCATAGTAGTTGTCAAATAAGGGAAACATATATGCTAGCAACTTAATCGGACAAGTCCTCCAACGGCCATTTGTTTGTGGTCAATGTTATATGCCACTTTCAATGATAGTTAGTAGTAGTGACGAAGTATTTTTCAAATACCAAAAGTGCTTGAATAGATCATATTCGAAAATCTTAAATTTTTTACCCCTTTCTAGTAGTTGAAAGTTTTGAATTTTCTGAAACTGAAATATAACTATTATACTTGTCTCTCTCTTTATTATGTCATTACCCTATAATTAAAGAGCTTAAATCATTCTAGCATTAGAGGCAATCTAAATCCATTAAATCCTCCATAATTAATGGCCATCATACCACAAATCACACCATTAGCAATCAATAATAGTACAGTCTTCATCCTATCATTACCATACCATAAAGGTCCTGTTTGGTAAATGACTGTTAGCTGATTGGGTTGGCTGTTTGGGTTAGAAGGTATGATTTGTTGATAACATTGGCTGATTGTAGAAAGTTGTTTGATAAATTAGCTGTTAGCTGATGGCTGTTTGGTATAATTTCTTTTCTCAAAAAGCTAATTGAAAATGCTACTTTGAGTAGCCTTTTGAATTTTAGCATTTTGAAGTTACAAAAAACTTATTATTTACCAACTAATAGTGGTCAAATAAGCCAAAATTGACTGATAGGCTGATTATTTACCAAACAGAACCAAAGAGTTTCTAATTCAATTCTGCTATAAAAAGAAATGGTCAAGGTTTAACAAAAACATCTTCATCCAATGGTTCAATAAAAGTACTCTAAGCGCTCTCTACTTCTTATAGTGACTAAAGAATGGTGATGAGGTTATTTTTGGGCCGGAGAAAAGAGAAGATAGTTGAGATTTGAGAAGAAGAAGACATTAAATGACAGAAATATCCTTTATTTAAATAATCAACATACGATAAAAGGCTAATTAAGAAGAAGAATACATGAAACAATGATAAGAATGCCCTTCATTTTGATAGTAAACTGACAGAAAATTAGACGGAGGACCAAAAGTGACACTCTCACAATAAGAATGGTCGCAATGTGACAAAATTAATTATAGTATACTAAAAGTGAAAATGTCCTAATAAATGTAAGATCAAAAAAAGGAATTAACTCTATATATACACACACAAATAAAGAAGCTAAAATGTGTACATAATTCGTGCATGCATATGAAATATAATTACGTAAGAATTTCATGCATGCATACACATCAGCAAAGTGAATTTCATTTTGCATGTATACACATCCGCAGAGTGAATTTCACTTTGCACACATACATATCCGCAAACTGAAAGTACTTTGCGAAATTCTCTTTGCATGTGAAGCTGAAGAGTGAATTCTCTTTGCAAAGTTAATTCAAAAGATTCTTCTCCCTCAAAATCTTCAGCAGAGTTTAATTTTTAGTTTTTATTTCCCAAATAAAATTAAATACATTTCTACCAAATTTAAAATAATATTTATAACACCGCATTACCTTAAATATTGTTTAAGTTTTTAATGGTAACATCTAAAACATTATATAACGATTATATATAATAGGAAAAAAAATTAACACTATAAAGATTAACAATAGAGAGTGCATTTCTAGATAACTTTTAAAATATCAACGGAAAAACTAAATTTTAAACCTAAAACGCAAATGCTAAACCCTATAAAGCAAAACACGAACCCCTAAACCAAATAAAACTAGAAAGTTGAATCATGAACTCTAAAATCCAAACACTAACTGCATTGCACTTTTTCATTTTGCAAGTGCAATTTTTAAATACTATAGAATGCACTTTTCAATACTATGTACTTTACCGTGCACTTTTTAAGAACATAACGTGTATTTTTCAGAGAAGTGCACTACAGTGTTAAAAGTTAGCAATAATTATGAAAATGCCACCACATTTAAAAAAAATATTCTAAACATAAGTCTGAAATTGATTCTTAATTTTCTTTTAGGAGGTGTGTTCTTATATGATCCTTTAATCCCCGCGCACACACATATATACTGTGCAATATACTTTAAGGGTGTGTTTGGTAACCCGGAAAATGATTTTCGGAAACCATTTTCCGGGCTCTTGGTGTTTGGGAACATCCGGAAAATGTGGTCACCATGGAAAATGAGCACATTTTTTCGGAAAATGGCATCCTTCCCCAGTCCGCCGACTTTGATTTCCAACGCGGCCGGAAACCAAAGCAGCGTCCTTGTATTTTTTTTAATATTTATAATAAATATTATTAGTTTATATATTTTTATATTTTAAATAAAATAATAAAAACATATAATTATACATTTTACTCATTTTCCGGAAAATGAACTAAACACACAAAAACAGTTTTTCAGAATACATTCAAACACGAAAAATGAACTCATTTTTTTGAAAAATAACTCATTTCCAGAAAACATTTTCAAGAAGTTATTTTATTACTTTCCATTACTTTCCAAAGACAACCTAAGTTTAAAACATTTATATAAAATGTCACTGCATTTATTCCCTTACTAACGGCTAGAATTGGTATGTAGTTTTTATGTAAGACTTGATCCCCAATTGATTCTAGCATAATCTCATTTTAAGTAATGAATTTGAATATTAATATATTTCTATCAAGAGTTTTTTTTTTTCCTTCAATAAGTCTTGTTTTAAAAGTTTCTTCATAAAATTTTGCAGATATTCTCTTCCTGGCTGGCAAAATTCAGAAATTATAGATAACACATGTCATTATTGACTAATGATCATGTTACCAAACATGTGACATACCCCTAATTAATTCTAACATTCATTATTAACAAAATTACAGCAAAAGAAATTGAATAAAACAAGAAACAATGATAAGATTAGATGCTAATAATAATTTATGGATGCTTGATTCGAATTTATGGTTGGATAACAACACATATTTAATTTCTTATAGTATTACTATACTTATGAATATTACAATTATTTTTTCAGACCACGAGGTGTCCTGAATAGGTCTTAATTATAGGAGACATATTTAAGGGTGCGTTTGGTTCGCACATGGGAATCGGAATCGGAATGGGTATCAAATACTTGGTAATGGTAATGGGTTTTGGTGAAAGTATTTAACATGTTTGGTAATTGGGTGGAATGAGAATGATTATTAATAGTGAGGAAGAAAGGAGGAAGGGAGATGAAACCCTTATGTAATAAGGGTATGGGTTTTGTCATTAATGGGGTATTCCAAACCCATAGTAGCATTCACAAAACCTATCAACCAAACACAAACAATCACTTTCATACCCATTCCTTATGCCTAAACCCACCAACCAACACACCCTAAGATCGGACCATACTCGAACTAATTCCGGTTTGCACAAGGTCAACCCAATTAAGGGATAAAGGGATGGTCATATTGATTTTTCCATACGATTACGACACTCAGACTAATTCCCATTTGCACCGTACCGGACTAACCCACTTAAGGGACAAAGGACAAAGGACTGGCCATATTGATTTTTTTTATATGAGAGGAGATTTGAACCCGATCTCTTTTAAGAGATAAGAGTGCATGACCACTCACGTCAACTAAGCTAGTTATAAATATTAAAAATATTAAAGCTTTTTATGAATGGCCACTCTAAATACAAACTTTAATGCATCGTTAATAATAAATAATAACTAATTATAAGTGGATCAAAATAAATAATAGATATAAAATATAATCTCTTTAATAAATGGGACCAAAAAAATATCACACAAAAGCAGTCCTACTGAATTTGAAAGGTCAATTCTCTTTTTAGACCAAATGGTCATTGTCGAAAACAACACACATTTATTTTTGTCTTTTTTTGTTACAACATTTCTATGTACTGCGCATTCACCGAATATACATCCTTTCTCAATTTGTGCGTCACCCTCACCGTGTATACATGCATGTCTATCCATGTGCCCCGCATGGGCATGCAGCTCATTAGTCACACAAGTAAGTTTGAAAATAATGATTCAGGATTAAATCTCACCAACAGCAGTGTGAGATTATCCTCTCAAAGTGAGAAGTTCATTATGCATAATAAGTTTAATCTTTATATTCAATTAAGTTATCATAATTTACATTTTCATAAATGCTCTGTTGAGAGTCAAGACGGGACGTAGGACCTTTGGGATTAAATTTAAAAATAATGAATCGAGATTAAATTTCACTAATAATAGTGTGAGAGCAATCTTTCAAAGTGAGGAGTTCCTTGTGTGCAGTAAACAAAAATCTAGCCTCTATATTTAATTGAGTTACTATAATTTACATTCTCCTATATGCTTTGTCGGGACGGGACGTGGGGCCTTTGAAGTTGGGGATTCAACATTTTAAAAACGATGTCTATCCAACTTCGGCTTCCACCGCCGGCCTCCGGCCGGAGCTCTAATGGAGCTTTGAGCCGGCGGTTTTGGTCACCTTCTACGTTTACTCTCGCTCTTCTTCCGCTCCGACCACCGTCGCAGCTCCGTCCGCCTCCGACCACCGCTACAGATCTTCTTCTTCCGTTTTCTTTCCCTTTGAATAAAATAATAGTAGGTAGGTATTGGGGTTTGTGTTGGTAGTCTTGAACTCCCAACCCTACTTTGCCTTTACCACTTTTTATTTTCTCTATTATTGTGTTTTCCTCTCGTTACTTTCACGGGCTTTTTCCTCTCGTTACTTTCACGAGCTTTTCATTATCATTAGCATAAATCGTTTAGTTTGGTTTCGGCAAGTGTTGATCTTATCCTGGGCGAGCAAAAAAGAATGATGATGAAGACCCAGATCTTTGATAAAGCTTTAAGCTCCTTGAAGGAACATAGCTTCCTAGTTATGAAACAGTCTGCGATTCAAGTTTTCTATAGCATAGTTAGAAAAGTTGTTTCTATGTCTGACTGTAAGGAATGGTTTACCATTTCATTGATCGTTGATGTAAACGTTTTATGTTATGAATTAATGGAATAGCTATGTTTATCTTCAAAAAACGATGTCTATCCATGTCATTGTATTTACAAAAACATTAAATCGAGACTTAACTCAAAATAATTAATTTTCATTTAAAAAAAAAAACAACTTTGGAAACTGAGCGTTTGTTTATTTTTAATATTTCTGAACTTGTCACATTTAGTCACTTTAACATTTAATTTAAGAGTTGATATTCAATTCTCGACTATAGTGAGTTTTCTCAATTTAGTCTTAAACGTATTTTTGTGTTTAATTAGAGTTAATACCCAATTTGATCGCCCGACTATTACGATTTCACTACTTTGATCATCGACTTCCAAATTTACTCAATTTCGTCTTCAACTATGCAATTTTTACTTAAAATAGTCCCTCGACTATTTAGATTTCACCACTTTGATGTTTTTTTTTTTCATGCAATTCTTTAGAAATTGGAGAATGTGAACAATTGGTTGTCAAATTCATGTTTATCACACCAAACCTAATTTAATTTCTTCCGTGAAAAAGAAAAAGAAAAATGATACTTAGCTTGCTCATTACTCATGATTACGATGGGTAAACCGAATCCAAGTAGTAGCTAGCTAGCTAGGTGGATTCTAGGTATTGATGTTGCCCTTCTATCATCAACCAAATGTCTGTTGACTTAGAGACAGCCTAGCTCATTCAATACCTTTGTCCTTTAATTTGATGAAAATAAAATAACAAATAATTAAAATGTTATGCATAATTGATATGTATATGTTGAATGGAGACCCGTGAAAAAACAAGTCTAATAATTGGTAATCAAGGCAATTGTTGGGTGGATGTAAGTGAAAAATTAAGTCTACCATTCTACCTCTCGAAAATATAATGACATCAGTATGTCAAATAGTGTAAAGAAAAAAATTAGAATTAAGTGCAGTTCGTATTATTCTTTTTTATCATTGTCTTTTAATGACTTTTATTGTAAAGAAAAAAAACTTAACAAAAAATACAACTTTATTTGAAATTTACAGATCATATATGCACTACAGAAAACAACTAAAGATAAAAATCAATATTCAATAATAACTTAAAGACTACCCAAAAACATGATTGTCCCTTTTTATGTGCTTTAATTTGATCATAAATTTATAATATGTCGCAATTGTCGGATTTTCAAATAAGTGACCCGTTCAACGCGGGTGAAAGATTGGGACATTAATTAGCATGGCCATACATACATTTGACAGGAAATAAATTAGGTGTAGAAAGCACATGGAAAGTACAGAAGAAAATAGACCAAAGCAATACTTCTTGCCTGACTTAAATGTTATGATGGGAGGCGTCACAAATTATATTTGTGGATCATGGTTCACAATGCATTGTCGATCATGAATGGTCCACAATGTATTGTCGATCATGGATTCATGGATGGTCCACAATGCATTGTCGATCATGGATTCATGGATGGTCCACAATGTATTGTGGACCATGGTTATGGCTGATACTGCAGTTATGTTGAATTGATATTGTAATTATGTTGAACAGATATTGTAGTTGTGTTGAAAGAAAACTGCAGTTGTGCGGAACAGAGGTCGTTCGTCCGTTCAACACAATTGTGCAGTTCCAAACAGATGAAACGACATCTGTTTCGCGCAACTGTAGTTCCAGACAGATGAAATGACGTCTGTTTCGCGCAACTGTAGTTCCCTTTCAACACAACTGCAGTATAGCCACGATCATTGTGGACCATGGTCCACAGTATAACGACTAGGGAGGCGTAGAGTTTTGAATCCCACTCTGGAAGCATGTACAAGAAAAAAGTCTAAGAATGTGAAGGCCTGAATTAGATCCCTTGTGCGCATATGAACTAGAATCTGACTACTAAATTGATTGCACTTAGGATTAATCAAGCAAAACTGAAATCATCTCAGTTAAAAAAAAAAATGAATAATCCATTGGCACATGTTTTTCTCAGTTGTCGACACTTTCACATGATGTTCTTCAACCTGGGTCGGCGATAAGCCAAGACAGAGTATAGTATGGGCAACAATTGAAGCAAGGCTACAAAAGACATTCCCCTTGTCACATGGCTCTATCTCTCTCTCTTTAATTTTTTTTTTTTTTCTTCAATTCAATCAAGACTTGTGATCCATCTGTCCTTTTTTGTAAACCTTATCGTCTTTGCAGAGTTTTGATGAGGCCTCTAAATCATATTTCTAATGGCTTCAACATATTGTGTGTCCCCTCCATTGTCACAACTCTCATCATTTTCCCATGTTAGCTCATTGTTACAAGTATGAATAAAACTATATATATAATTAAGTTCCCATGCATCTAAATTGGGTTTGATTATCTTTTTATTTGTTTTCGTTTTTTCCTGCATTCCTTATCTTCGATCTTAGCTTCAATCTTAAAATGTACTCTTAACTTGATTAGTGTTTAGATTAACCAAATTGATATATAGTGCCATACAATTGTGAATAGTCTTTATTTAAGAAGACTATATGATGTGTCAATGATGAAATGACAGTATGTCTTGTGGAACTTAGCTCAATGCTCCAAGAGTCACTCTGAAAGTCCACCTTTAAGAGCAAGGTGGAAGGTCAAAGATAAAAATTGACATGGGAGTCATTGGAAGATTCAAAATTAAAAACTGACATAGGGTCATTAGGAGACCCACAACTAGAAATTGTGGATTGATTGGGCGACTGGCAATAGCTTGGAAGCCTAAGATTAGTCCAATTGTTATACTATGAACCATGATTCATATATTGCATTGTGAACTGATACAAAAATTATGTACTTTAATACATTATGTACCTACAGTTAACAGTGTCTTTATATGTAAACAAATAACTTAATAATTGCTGACACATAATATGATAGCTACAAGTATAAAAACGATCAACTGCAGATATAAAATGTGTCAACTACATATACAGAATTTGAAAGATATTTTTTGTCCAAGGTTTACAATGGAAGATAGACCTTGGTTCATAATATATAATTTGTCAGATTGATCTAGTATAAGTTGGAAACCTAATGCATAAACAATGATAAGATAAATAAGAATATAAAATTCAACACTATTTCTATTTAGGGATGACAATTGTCCTTGATTATGAAACTTGATTCTCCACCCCATGGGGATGGGGCCAAATTTTAGAAATGTAGGGATAGGAGAGAAAGTTAGGGCTGGCCCGGCTGGGATTCCATATTATTTCCCTACATGGTTGTCATCACTATAACACTATTCCCATTTAATTTGGAAGAAAAAAAAATCTATGTTTATGAGTATCATAAGGCTTTATTTATATATCTTTGCAATACTTTTCTACTATACTTTAAAAAATGTGTCTATCGCCATTTTATTATACTTACAATTTACTCAGAATTTTCTCTATATTTCAAAAATTTCAAATCACCCCTAAAATAATAATAATAATAATAATAATAATAATAATAATAATAATAATAAACTTAATTAAAAAATAATAATTAGACACAGTCTGTTACATTTGGCTGGTGAGGCTTGAATTTTGTTCCGCTTGCAAGCTATTGATAGTTAAAATTAAAAAAAAATAAAAAAATATTTAAAAAATAAAAAAGAAAAAGAAAGAAGAAAAAGAAGAAGAAGAGGTGTCATGTCATCTTACAAGGTCACACATTGCAATTATAAGCAAATATCTAATAGCACTGGTTAAAAAAAGTATTAAATGCTTACATTGGGGAGAAATGGTGATATTGTCAAATAAACTCCATTACAAGTAATTTCGAGGTATAGTGGATTTAACTGGACAACTAATTTAAAATAAGATTATAAATTTTTACTTTCTTAGTAGTCATAGGCCGCTTGGTTCAAATCTTACCAAAATTTTTTCTTTTTAAAAGAACATGTACGCTAGTTAAAGCAAATCTGTAATTTCAAAGTTGAAGTAATAAATGAAGATGACTTCTCAATTACCAAAAGAAAAGAAAAAATAATCTTTTTTGAATCTAAATGAAAACATACTACAAGAATCCTGAATCCTTATTTATAGAATCAACCCCACTTTTTTTTGTCTTATTTTTCAATAATTTATCACATTTTATCTATATCTATCTAAATGGATGGATCATATTAGTTCTCATTTTTTACATGAGATCATATTCTCCGGTGAATTTGCGACGATAATTTGACCGGAGTGACTGAAATTGAGAAAAATTGAATACTTAAAGTACTAAATTGACAATTTTAAAACTCGTGAACTACAATTAACAAGATCACAATAGTCATAGGACCAAAAGTGAAATTATATATATATATATATATATATATATATATATATATATATATATATATATATATATAGCTTAGTAGTCCACTGTTGAGTATCATACGACGAGTGCAACCTAAATATAAAATTATAATTTAATTTTAAATTTCCTACACTTGGCCAAGATTTTAGGTCTCTCTTTCTCAATTATCGTTTCTAATTTTTCGCCTTCTTCACTCTTCAAGTGTTGTTCTTCACATCGTCACAATCACAAACAGAATAAACATTGTGTTGAAGATGAATGAAGATTTGTAATTTAAATTAATTATTTACATTTAAAAAAATTGATTTTTTTAATGGGATACTTGAAATTTTGTGATTTTGATTTTTGAATGCTTGAAATCTTGTATTATAACATCTTTTTTTTTTAACTTAAAATTCGTCATCTTATATGCATTCAATCCATCATTAGTGGATCGAATTGAATTGGATATACGAATGTGGACGAAAATTTCAAATCTACCTCTACGATGTAGTTTTGAATTTTAATTTTGGCAGCGACTGTTTGTTGTTCAGTTCATGTTACAGGATTTTTTTTTACCTGTAAAGTATGTGTATGTGTCTTGTGTTATACGCTCTGTGTCTCATGTTATGCAATTATGTACCTGAAATAAAGTAAATATAAAATGCGTTTTTGTATCTTGTGTTATGTGTTTTTTGTGTCTTATGTTATGCAATTCTGTACCTTTAAATAATGATTATGTAGCTGAACTAAAATAAATATAAGGCATGTGCATGTGTCTTGTGTTATGCGTTTGTGTCTCATGTTATTCAGTTTTTTACCTAGCATATAAATTCTATATCTGAAATAGATTTCGTTTTCATCGTCACCTAAAATCATGTGGTATCAAGTGATGCCAAGATGATTAGTGAGATGTGTAAAAATGATTTTATTTAAATAAATCCTATCAGCCATGATTTATTTGGCACAGGAAGATATGTATCCCTCTACTGTAGGGTGTAAGGTTTTAGCGCATCAAAGACCAGAAGAGATGGATTATGAAAGCAATACAAGTTATAGGATGTGATCGATACAATACTTTCATTTGTTTCGACTTCAACATAAATGTAAGTTTTGTTTTATTTACTATTTATGTTTTGTATCATGTCTAGAAGATATGTATGAAATTTTGAAAGAAAACGGTGATAGATATTAGGGCAATTGGGTAGACAAACTTGATGATACTTTGTAGTCATTTTAGACTACTTACAATGTTTCTATTGTTACCACTTTACGGGTTTAGTCTATGAAAAAATCTCACTATCTTAACGTGAAAATTGAGCATAAGATATTCAAATTCATTATATCAATTTATCTATAGTTTTATAACAATATGATTATGATTTTTTTTAGTAATTTCTATTGGTTATTGAAAAAATCATATTAGCTAAACGTTATTATGAGTAGTAGTATTATTATGTGATTATTATTACTTTTTTATATTATTTCGTATTAATAATTTTTTATACTTAAAAAGTAAGTTTTCATAAATAAAAAAATAAGTATTATTTTATTTATTTAATATTAAGTTTTATACAATAAGTGATTGATACAATATTTTAGACAAAGTATTGAGACTCAAATGTAAATTAATAAAAAATAACATAACTTTTAATTAAATTAAACATATTTAACATGCGTATATATATAGTCTCAACCTTATTAGTGAACAAGTGGATTTGTTTGATACAGGATAATAGATTTAGATTTGTAAAATATTTTAAGAGGGCTCATAATGGTCTAGAATGCTCTACAATCTACATCAATAAAAATCTTCTAAAATATTTTTTTTTTTTTACACAAAGAAATCCTCCATGATTGATAAGTGATAACTTATAAAATACGCATACTTGGTCACATAATTATTATTTAAATCTATTTTCCTAATTATTTTTGCACTAAAATGATTTGATTTATTACATTTTAAATGATTAATTGTCTAAGATTTATTTGAATGATTTTAATACTTTAGAAAACATATTTAGGTCATCTCGAAATGAAAGAATAATTCAAGGATGACGATCAAGTAAAGTCGGGGATAAAAGAATAATTCAAGCAGGTTGATGATCAAGTAAAGTCAGGGATTTACACAAAATATCAATATTAAACACTAAATTTCAATAGTTAATATTAATAATTTGTGTTCTTAAAAATAGAAATTTAATTTGAGTTTTTTATACATAGATAGTATAATATAACAAGGAGTTGAGTAAAATATGTAAGTCAACAGACTTGTTAATTTTAAATGTAATAAATATCATGTACTAAGATCTAATAAACAAAGCATCAAATTTTATTGAAATATTGCTGGGAGCTACACTAGTTTCATAATTAATAATAAACATTTAACTAGCTTAGTCTAATTGCAAAGTGATACTCATTACTCAAGTACATTTATAATTAATTTTTGTAATTAAATAAATTTATTATGAATATTATATTATAACTACTGTAAAAAAAAAAAAGAAAAAAAAAGTACAATTGTAAGTATGATCTTCATGACCCTTTAGGATTAATTCAATAAAATGGCGCCCCTTAAAGACAACGTTCTTCAAGCATATACATTCTAATATAGTAAAATTCTCTTTGAAAAAGTAAATGTATGAAGGAATTTTGTGAACAAATATACTAGATTGTCATGAGAGTGAACTTTCTATATAGTAATAATTATGCGATATTCCTAGAGCTCATGATTTTGCAAAATTTCTTTAATGTACACATTTCTCATTTGTGTAACACAAGTTTCATTGTCCTCATATAGGATAGTGGGGTAATACATATGTGCATACAAATAGGTATTATCTAAGTAGCCAACCAAAATCATATATTGGCTCATTGCATAAATGCGCCTCAAAGATACTAAATGATACAATAAAAGAAAAAATGAATGTTTCATTGTAGAAGAACTACTTTGCTAGCAAGTTCATCGTAAATAATATAATATTAGGTCTGATGTAATTATGGTATTTCTGGTCCTAAAGCAATGCTCAAACGATAATGAATTGATGAATTTTTATCCCAAAATTTTCTCATTATCATTTTCAAGTCTAAATGATGCTTATCTACTTCAAGAGACTAGACAACCATTTATGTGTTAAATAAACGATACTTATCCATATAAACCACCTTTAAGACATGTTTCCAATAGTTATATCATGAACTAGGGTACATGTAGTAACATGCACCCAAACGCATCCATATTTTTTTTCTCCTTATACATTTTTTTCAACTTAACTTTAGTTTTATCATTTTTCTTTTGTACAAAAAAATAATAATAATTCCAGCGGAATTCCCTTGTCTTTTGTGCAATGGCAATTTCAAATTTAATCTCAAACTATCGTTTTTGTCATTTAACACCTCAGACCATCATATTTTGGACACATTTAATCATTCTAGTAACTCTTTTGGCGAATTAAACTTCGTTGTATGGACACTTTTGGTCATTCTAGTGACTTTTCGACGAAACTTCGTTTTAGACAAAGGTAGTTTCGTCTCATTACTTTTAAAAAAAAAAATGATTTACTTCATCTCGGGTTGGTTTCTTCATCATATTTTGCTTCATGGGTCTCCCTCCATCTTCATGGTTGGCATGGCATGTCAATTGATGCAGGCAGTCGCACCCTCCTTTGAAAACCCAGCAAACCTTCGATTGTTGTGCCTTTTTCATTTTTTTTCTTTTTTCTTTTTGAAATAAAGGTCAAATAGGCTATCTAATTATACATCACACTGCGATCGAGCCATCAAATTAAAAAAAAAAATTACAATTAAGTTCTCAAACAATATAAATTCATACAATTCAACCTAAAAAATTATATATGATCCTTTTTTTGAGAAAGAAACTGAAAGAAATTTGAAATGCCTGCTGCACAAAAGAGCTTCAACTTCAAGAAGCTCTTTAGGCCTCCTTCGCTAGCCTATAGAAGAAAAATATTTATATAAAGAAATAAAGTTTCAGAGTTTATTTAACCATTTTTCTGGAATTTTATAAAATATTGTTTAAACCTTTTTTCTTTAGGATTTTCACCAATGGTTTGGGTTTAATGATTCAGATGTAGTTTTACAGTGAACAACACTTTTCACTAAGCCCCACACAATAGTTGCTCATGGACCAAGGCCTAATCCAATAGTATCCCATTTGTATCAGACTGCTCTCCTAGTTATTTAAAGGAATTTATTCTACTTTTTTTTTTTAATAATAATAACATTTTATCTATGATGTTTGACTTTATTTTTTTTTTTTTTTTAGTACTCGATTTATACTTTTTGTCTTTTAAGTTTAAACGTTGTTCTATATTTAATCTAAAATGTCTGAAATATTTTATTTTGTGATAATTTTACCAAATTTCGTCATATTACTTGTGAGGGTAATTTGAAACATTCTAGACTCTTTTTCTTTTTCTTTTTCTTTTTTAAACCAAAATGATGCTATAATTAAGATTCAATTAAAGAAAGAATACATGAAGGGGGACCATCTTTGTCCCAAAATCTATGATCAGGTTGCGCGCTAGGGTGCGAGTTACTTGGTTTGCTGATCGACTAATGTAGCATAGGGACTTTGTAGACCGGTGCAGTTGTGAATGATTGATCCCATGTTTGTGAGATATGTCCTTTTTGTGTTGACACCTTGAACGACTGGTAGGAAATCATATTCCACTTTTATATTGAAAAGACAATGTTCTTTATCCAGTTTAAAGCTTCTTTGCATTCTAGTGCTTCGGCCATGTAGGGATCCCGTATTGCTTCCAAGTTTTTACTAACTGCTGAACACTCTAGACTAAGAATTGAGATTTTGAAAAAATAGAGTGAAAGACGAAGAAGAAGAAGAAAAGCCCAACACCATAAATAGAGGAATAATGCCCGATTGACAACAAATTTAACCAAAATGTTTCACAAAATACTAATTGCAATTAACTTACTAAAGAAGTATTAATCTTGAATTAACTAATAAGTAATATAATAATTATAACAAAAAACCATAATAATTCTAACAAAAAATTTAGGAGTGAGAGTTTGGTTCAAATTGTCTCACATCATTTCAGAAATATATGAATATTGGTAGTATCACATTCTTTTATTTGGTTTTAAGGGAATGTGATGTTATTGTAGGGAATGCAAAATTTTCAAATTTTATTTTTAATTATTTTATGTAACATTCATAAAATCACATGTCAGTTACATTCTTAGATTATATGAGATTCCTAAATATATTATGTTACCTCAAAGCATCATTGAACCAAACACCTTTAAGTAATAACAAGGAAATAATGTACAAATTAGCTCCTGAATGTAACCTGAAAATGCAATTAGGCCACTGAATCAAAAAATGCAATTATACTACTGAACACTCCAAATGGTTACAATTTCACCTAATAGCAGGTCACCATCCATTTCATCAGGTTGTCTGCTTAGCTGGATGGTGAGTATGCATTTTCAAATACTTTTTAATAATAAACTATTAAAATAAAAAATTTAAAAAAAAAAAAAAAAACACCGTTGGTCTGCCGGCCACCCCCTCTCCTCCTTGTCTCCGCCGGAGACAAAGGATCTGTCTTCGTCTTCGGCGGAGACAAAGACAGGTTTTTCGTCTCTGGTTGGAGACGAAGGAGGATGGGGGGAAGGGGTGGCCGCCTTTTTTTTTTTTTAATTTTTAATTTATATTTTTAAAATTTATTGCTAAAATTATTTTAAAATGCCAACTCACCGTCCACGTAAGCAGGTAATCTGATTGAAATAGATGGTAACTTGCTATCATGTGAAATTGCATACATTTGGAGTGTTCAGTAGGCTAATTGTACTTTTTTTGAGTTCAATAGCTTAATTGCACTTTCAAGTTACGTTCAAAGGCCAATTTGAACATTATTCCTAATAACAATACACCATATCATCATCTAAAGGGATTAGGAATTCAAAACCCCTCTCGTATGAAAAACTCAATACGGTTAACACTTTGTTCCTTAATTGGGTCGACCCAATGAAAATGGAGATTAGTGTGAGTATGATCGTGTTCTAACACACACACACACATATCGTGGACCATGGTCCACTAGCATTGTGAATTATGGGTCAAAACGACGTCGTTTTGATCTTTAAATTTTAACGAATTCTCAATTTTCTTGTTTTCATGTTTCTACACAGCTGATAATATATTCCAAGTACAAAATTTATACTCTTAAAGTATAAAATTTCATAACACAAGACACAAAAATTCACAACACATGTTATATATTTACTTTATTTTTCAAATCTGATTTAGGTAGGTAATTTATGTTATATAGGCACATAATTTCACAACACAAGACATAAATTCATAACATTCTAAAAAAAAAAGGACATAAATTCGTAACATAAGAAACACAATTGTGTGTTACACAACTAGTACTAATCTATTATAGGTACACAATTCATACTCTTATTAATGTACAGAAATTCATAATGCAAGACACAAAAATTCACAACACAAGATACATACACATGTTATATATTTATTTATTTTTTAATTCTGATTTAGGTAGAGAATATATCTTAATTAGGCACATAATTTCACAATACAAGATATAAAGTCATAACATAAGACATCACAATATGTTGTCATTGTTGTGTATTGCACAACTATTAATTTGCTATAGGTATGAAATTAATATTCTTAAAGCACAAAATTTTAATACAGGACACAAAAACTCACAACACAATAGATATGTGCGTATAAGATCACGGTTCACGGTATAACGTCCGTATGACATCATTTGGTAAAATTTTATCCAAAACCATGGATTCATCTACAAAAAATCCAAGATAGAAATATCACCTAAATGGGCTAGCATGTGTTTACCAATGTGGACCAGTGAACAACATTTAAAAAACTCATGTACGCATAACCTAAATTACATTTTGAGTTTTGACCATAACCGTACCCTAATTTCCAATTCGGTCATAATAAATTTCCAAATCAATACATCGCTTCCGGTCAAAGTACAAACACACTAATTTTATTAAACGCGTATATATATATATATATATATATATATATATATATATATATATATATATATATATATAGTTTAGGTGCAGCTGCGCCTTAACGTGAGGTCAGTATGACTGCACCAATAGTTATGAACATAAGCATTAACTGGAGGATTGGTTGGAGGGAAGGAATTAAGTGATAAATGAATTGTAATTTCATGGGTAAAGAATAATGTGAGAATAATGTGGGAGTTTAAATTCCAGTGTTTGGTTTGCAGGAATGAAATTACTGAAAATTTCAATTCCAATGTTTGATATACATGGGAATTGAAATGGAATAAGTAGTATAATATGCTTATTGTTTTTCTTATTGTTAATCATCTTATATGACAAATATCTATGGACCCATTTACATATTCAAACACCCGAAAAATATAACGTATTAAATTCAAAAATTTGTTCTTCAAAAGGTCTAGAATGATTATTGCTCAGGAACGAAGTTCTATATTGACAGTAGTCGAAAAATAATACACGCTATTATCTAAAATGGAAGGTTAGACATTAATTTTATGTTAAAAAAAAAGGGAGGGGTAGTACTCAAAAAAAAAATGGAGGGTAATTTTGTCTTAGGACTCTCCTTTTTTCTTCATAAAATTCATGGAATTAAAATCTAAAGGGGGGCATGCGATTCTAATTTCATGAAAATAAGGGTATTTCAATTTCATGGAATTGCAATTCCCTTCAATCAAACTAAGAAATTTAGTTGCCTGCGCGCATGTGCATATGAAACGTTATGTTGTGTGCATATTAAGCATGTGCTCTGTGTGCATATCTTATATTGCACACAACACATGCTTAATATGGACACATCATAACGCTACATATGCACATGTTTAATATATATATATATATATATATATATATATATATATATATATATATATATATATATATATATATATATTCTTTTTCCTTTCATTTTTTATTGCAAAATCAAGTAATTTTATTTAATTTGGACTAATTAAGAGATTTTTTAGGCTAAGGACTTTGTGGTCCAGTGGCATTTTATACGGGAGATGGTGGGCTCGAGCCTCGGTGGGGGCAATACTGACTCTTGTGCTTCAATAGGTTGAGAAAGTAGTTATGAACAGATACTGCATTGTAATAGAGTTAGTAGTATTCAAAAAAAAAAAGAGAGATTTTTTAGAAGACCGAATACATATATATTTGCTCCATCCAATTTCATAACAATAAATATTTGATTTCATTACTTTTTTCAATATGTTTTTATTTATAGGAGAGCTGCTAGTTGTTGGGTGAAATAATTTGCTTTGTGACCCTAAGTTGTTAGTAATTAATTGATTCAAATCAATAAGACTAATAATTTTTTTAATGTGAAATCAAATTTGAAATTTTGTAATCATATATCAACTATACGTAGGGATGGCAATTTGCCCCGTCCCCGACGGGGATTCCCGATCCCCGCCCCGATGGGGACGGGGATGGGGAAAATTTTCGGGGAACGGAGACGGGGACAGGGAATGTAAATAATTCCCCGTCGGGGACGGGGACGGGGATACCCCTCCCCGCCCCGCCCCGCCCCGTCCCCGAATAATTATTATAATTAATAATAATAAATAAATAAATAAATAAATAAATAAATAAAAATATATATATATATATATATTTTTTTTTTTTTTAAAAAACTAAAATCTTAATTTTTAAAATTAAAATTACACTAATTTAAAATTTTGACTAAAAATTGACCGGGGAATGGGGATTCCCCGTCCCCGCCTAATTCCGCGCGGGGACGGGGATGGGGACTAGTTTCAATTCCCCGCCGGGAATGGAGATGGGGACGGGGATGGGGTCGGGGTTTCGGGGACGGGGACGGGGAGTGTACTCCCCGCCCCCGCCCCGCCCCGTTGCCATCCCTAACTATACGTCCAATTCAACCAACTCAGTTGCATTGACGCATTTATTCATTCACTATGCTAATAATGAGTATTAATGTTTGGCTTCCCCAAATAAAGTATCATTGAAAAAGGTTGAATTCAAAAAGAATAATTATTCATAAAATTCATAAAATCCATTAATTTGTTCAATCCAATTACCCTAATCGCAAACAAATTACCACAATTATCTACTTTTTTCCAATTCAGTCCCTTGTTTTTCACCAATATTACAAATTTACAACCAAATCCCAAATCCCCATAGTCGTCTATTTCCAATTCGGCCCTTCATTTCTCATTAATATTACAAACGAACCCCAAGCAACCGGCACGTAGGCACGAGCTCACTGTCTATAGCCGGTTCCCGGTTTTGTAACGCAAGCAAAAGACTTCCAACTCCTTCCTCTCTTCCTCGGCAGTGTGCTATAGTGATTTCCCCTCATAGATACATACAGGTAAGGCGATACATACATGTATACACACAATCTCTCTCTCCTCTCTCTCTCTTTATGTCCGCAAATTATATCGTAGACCGTGGTCCACAATGCATTGTGAGCCGCGCATCAAAACGACTTCGTTTTGATTAATGAAAACAAACGGATGAATTCGCGCCACTCACTTTCAGTTCATATACACTGCAGTTACATTTCAACACAACTTCAGTTACATTTCAACACAACTGCAGTTACATTTCAACACAACTACAGTTACATTTTGATATAACTACAGTTTCATTCGATAATATAAAAACACAAATGTTAAACTGTTATTCAGTATCTGTTCATATACACTGCAGTTACATTTCAACACAACTACAGTTACATTTCGATATAACTACAGTTTCATTCGATAATATAAAACACAAATGTGAAACTGTTATTCAGTATCAGTTCATATATACACTGCAGTTACATTTCAACACAACTACAGTTACATTTCGTTATAACTACAGTCATGGTTGAAAAAATCACTAGGCGCTCCTCGGGCGGTCGGAGAGCGCCTAGCGCCTGTGACGCTTAGCCGGGGATTAATCGGCGCCTAGGCGCCCGCGTATTTTTTATTTTTTAAAATTTTTTAACGTATTTTTAATTTTTTAAAGACTAATAATTAGAAATTATATAATACTTTGATAGTTAATGCTAAACTATTAAATATTAACCTAAAAGTTATATAGAGTTTGTACAATTTAGGGTTAGTTTGCTCAAAACGATGTTGTTTTTAGTGAAATAACACATTAAAAAAAAAGAACAATTGTTAATCGGCCGACTAGGCGGCCTAGTCAGTGCCTAGGAGGTCTAGTCGGCGCCTAGGAAGCCTAGGCGGTGCTTAGGCGGTCTAGGCGGAGCTTAGGCGGTCGCTAGTCGGCCAGTCGCCTAGAGCACCATTTAAGGTGATACGCTGCGGTCCACTAGCCCCTAGCGCCTAGGCGGGGATTAATCGGCGTTTAGGCGGGATTTTTGCAATACTGACTACAGTTTCATTTGATAATAGCAAAACAAATGTATGGCAGTATCTTTTGAGATGAACTGTAGTTTCAATTGCGAGCTCCGTCTCCCACTTACTCAAACGACGTCATTTTGGGACCGCGGTCCACAATGGGTCCACGATATAAGGACTGCTTTATGTCTGCTCCACAGAGAATAGCTTACCATATATATGTAAGGACATTAATGAAAAGGACAAAAGGGTGGGTTTACTAAATCTATCCGCACCTTTAATTAGGGATCCACTAACTTCATTATTGCCTTGAATTAGGGATCCATTGTCTCCCCATTATCTGTCATTATTATCCTTATCCAGAAAGTGGTGCAAATAATTAAAGAAGGAAATTTCAGGATTAGTGCATTGATGGAATGCAACTATATAAAGCCATCTTATCCCCTCACTGCTTGACATTAAGTCTCATACACCATCTGAGGGAGTTGAGTCAAGTGAGAGAAAAATAATCAGGAAGCTCAAGCATCTGGAGCAGTTCAGGCAATCATCAAACAAATAACTATGGCTGGAGGTTAGATCCTATATATTTCATATACTTCAGTTTAATTCTTACAGTTGGTATCAGAGCAAAAATATAATCTCTGCCTAGTTATTTGTTTGAGTATGTATGCAGTTGAATATTATTATTCTGTTAAATGCATACATATATTTATGCTTTGCGATTTTTCCGTATGTACATATATATCTGGATTTCATATGTGTATATACATAAATGAAAATTTATTCGAAATATTTTTAGAAAATATTGTTATGTGTTTTTCGAAATATGAATGAACCAATTTCGAAATAAATGTTATAAAATAAACCTACTGCCTTTGGATGGAATCGACGCCGGCAACCTTCGGTGGACGGCGACGGCGGAGTGACGGCGGCGCAACGCGACGGCGGTGGAGTACACCAGTGTTGGTGGTCGCGGACGATGGCACTGACGCGGCTGCGATTGCGATGCCGCTGCTTTCCTCTTCCCCTTCATGCGACACTGGCTTGGCTAAGGACGGCGACGGACGATGGGCGGCAACGGATGGTGACGATGAGGCTTGGTGGTGGCGTTGACTGCGTTTCTCTCCTGATCGCCTCTATCTCACTTTCTCTATTTTTGTCTGGCTACGGATGAAATAATGATGAAGCTGTTAGGGTTCATGGCTTATTAATTAACTAAAGATCTTGACTACTTAAGGATTTCTTTTGGTTGGGCCTAATGGTTGAATGGATTAAAGAATAAGCATTGATGATGGATTATAATTGTGTGAACCTGAAATTTGTTAAAGAGAATTATGGGCTTCCTTTTATAATTTTATGGGCCTATTTGGACTATTTATGCTTGTTGTAAATATTGGGCCCATCTAATTTGAGGATTGGATTAATTTTCCAATTTCTTGGACGAACCCAATTTCTGAAATTCTCATTATAATTGGGCTCATTTAGATTGTTTAAGTCATTTGGACATGCTTTAACTTTTGGACTCATTATAATTATATATGGGCTTTCTTTAGTGTTTTACTTCCATCATATTTGAGCTTCTTCTCTCCTTAATTATTCAAGATTAATTCCTTTTTAATTTATTATTAAATTATATTCAATTTTGAGCAAATATTAAGTTTACATTTGCGATGTGAATTTTAATTTAATATTGAGAGTTATATTAAATTGCTTTCAGTATTGCAATTTAATTATGAAGTATGAGTTGATAATATGCATAATCTGAGCATGCTATATGTATATTTGTTGCAATAATTATTTGACTGTTATAATTATTCCTTTAGAAAAGCATATTCTTTAAGGATGAATTTAGAGCCTTCTAGGTCTGAATTAAATGTTTATTATGCATGAGATAGTGCCTTTAAGGATAGATTAAGCATATTATTACTCTTCAGTTGTGTCTATTTAAGGGCACATTAAAGAACCAAAGATAGTTCACCCTTTNATGGACAAACACCTGGTCCTTTTGCTAAGTTTCTTCAAGAACATGGGATTGTCGCCCAATACACCATGCCTGGTTCTCCGGACCAAAATGGTGTTGCTGAAAGAAGAAACCGAACACTTCTTGACATGGTCAGAAGTATGCTTAGCAACTCAAAACTTCCTAAGTTCTTGTGGTTTGAAGCACTGAAAACGGCTACGTATATATTAAACCGTGTTCCAACTAAGGCTGTCCCAAAGACACCTTTTGAATTGTTTAAAGGTTGGAAACCGAGTTTGCAACATATGCGTGTTTGGGGATGTCCGTCTGAAGTGCGTATATATAACCCACAAGAAAAGAAGTTGGACCCGAGAACTATAAGTGGTTTCTTTGTTGGATACGCACAGTCCTCGAAGGGTTACAGATTTTACTGTCCATCTCATTCTACTAGGTTTGTGGAATCAAGAAATGCCAAATTTCTTGAAGATGATTTGATTAGTGGGAGGGATCGGTTCAAGGATTTAATTCCTACTCAAGAACATAATGAACTCCATCCTTCTACATCATTAGATAGGTTGATACTAGATCAAAATACCCCTCAGGATCACACGGGTATTGAACAACCTATTGATGAAATTCCACAAAATGCTGAGATTATTCCAGTAGATCAACCAATTCAGGAAATTCCTGAAGAGGAAGTTGAACCATCAACTCTTCAAAGAGAAGGTAGTCCAGCATTAAGAAGATCTACTCGAATTAGAAAATCGGCAATTCCTAGTGATTATATAGTGTATTTACAAGAAAGCAATGTTGGAGAAACAAATGATCCTGAAACCTTTTCACAAGCCATAAGTTGTAAGGAATCTGATTTATGGTATGAAGCCATGAAAGATGAAATGAGTTCCATGCGGAGCAATGATGTTTGGGACCTTGTAGAGTTGCCTAATGATGCCAAGGCTATTGGCTGTAAATGGGTCTATAAAACCAAAAGAGACTCATTAGGCAACATTGAAAGATACAAGGCTAGACTTGTTGCTAAAGGATTCACTCAGCAAGAAGGAATCGATTACACAGAGACATTTTCTCCTGTGTCAAAGAAAGATTCACTTCGTATCATTTTGGCTTTAGTTGCACACTTCAATTTTGAACTGCAACAAATGGATGTGAAAACAGCATTCCTTAACGGTGATCTAGAAGAGGAGGTTTATATGAAACAACCTGAAGGTTTCTCTTCTAGTAAAGGTGAGCATTTGGTTTGCAAGCTCAAGAAGTCCATTTACGGATTAAAACAAGCCTCCCGCCAATGGTATATAAAATTTGATGGGATTATTTCTTCATATGGTTTTGTTGAAAGTCCAATAGATAATTGTATATACCAAAAGGTAAGTGGGAGTAAAATATGTTTTCTTGTTTTATATGTGGACGACATTTTACTTGCAACAAATGATAAAGGGATGCTACATGAGGTAAAGCAATTTCTTTCTAATAATTTTGATATGAAGGATATGGGCGAGGCATCTTATGTCATTGGCATAAAGATCCATAGAGATAGATCACGTGGTGTTTTGGGTCTATCACAAGAAGCCTATATTAACAAAATTTTAGAAAGATTTCGGATGAAGGATTGCTCACCAAGTGTTGCTCCTATTGCGAAGGAAGATAAGTTGAGTTTGGATCAATGTCCAAAGAATGATTTTGAAAGAGAATCCATGAAGGATATTCCATATGCTTCAGTTGTTGGTAGTCTTGGTTATGTCCAAGTCTGTACCAGACCGGACATTGCCTTTGCTGTGGGAATGCTAGGTCGATATCAAAGTAATCCGGGTTTAGACCACTAGAGAGCTGCAAAAAAGGTTATGCGGTATCTTAAGGGTACCAAAGATCATATGCTCGTGTTTAAGCAGACGGATCTATTGGACGTCATTGGGTATTCTGATTCAGACTTTGCCGGTTGTGTTGATTCACGAAAATCAACATCAGGGTACATCTTTATCATGGCCGGTGGGGCTATATCATGGAGAAGTGTTAAACAAACTTTAATTGCCACTTCTACCATGGAAGCCGAGTTTGTTTCATGCTTTGAGGCAACTTCACAAGGTGTATGGCTAAAGAATTTCATCTCTGGGCTTAGAATCATGGATTCTATATCTAAGCCGTTAAAAGTTTACTGTGATAACTCAGCTGCTGTCTTCCTAGCTAAAAATAATAAAAGTGGAAGTCGAAGTAAACACATCGACATTAAGTTTTTAGCTATCAGGGAGCGCATTAAAGAGAAAGTTGTGGTCATTCAGCATATTAGTACTGAGTTGATGCTAGCAGATCCTTTGACTAAAGGCATGCCTCCATTTAAATTCAAGGATCTTGTTGAAAAAATGGGACTTTCGTCCACTTTGTAATTTGTATATATATACATTCAGTTTTAATGAAATTCTTTTGCATATGGAAATTTTCTCAAATGTGTACACTTTAATTTGTTGAGAAATACTTCAGTTGGATTAGAAATAAACATATGGTTTATTTCATGAAGTTTTATTTCCTAATTAAGTGTTTGAAGGCAATTTACATTTGATCATAATGGATACTACTCGCACTAATGAGGACATATCATTATGGTTAGTGTTATCTTGTACTTTGAGTTTGATATTTGCACCAAGTGGGAGAATGTAAGGACATTAATGAAAAGGACAAAAGGGTGGGTTTACTAAACCTATCCGCACCTTTAATTAGGGATCCACTAACTTCATTATTGCCTTGAATTAGGGATCCATTGTCTCCCCATTATCTGTCATTATTATCCTTATCCAGAAAGTGGTGCAAATAATTAAAGAAGGAAATTTCAGGATTAGTGCATTGATGGAATGCAACTATATAAAGCCATCTTATCCCCTCACTGCTTAACATTAAGTCTCATACACCATCTGAGGGAGTTGAGTCAAGTGAGAGAAAAATAATCAGGAAGCTCAAGCATCTGGAGCAGTTCAGGCAATCATCAAACAAATAACTATGGCTGGAGGTTAGATCCTATATATTTCATATACTTCAGTTTTAATTCTTACAATATATACATGAAAGCAAATTAATAAATTGAATAAAACGAAAATTCTTTACGTACAGATACTGTTTTCGAAGTTCGAAGCTGTATGTTTGTTCGCTCCAGAATTCGAAGCTTCTCGGTGCATTAGTAGAATTTTCAATTTTAATGATCTGAGTAGAGATTATTGGTAGTGTTGATTACGTGCGTTAATTGCGTGTTTGTGCGGTGTGTTAGATCTCTGTTGCTGATTTTGGATGAATGAGTGAGTGTATGAATTTTTTTTGCTGGATTGCTTTGCTGTTAATTCGAGTATTTTTTTGGTTATGCTGTTAATTCGAGTATTTTTTTTATTAGAGTGAAATAAAAGCATGATTTTGTGAGGAGTAACGGAGTTAATTAACGGAGAAGAATGAAGAGGTCTAGAGATGAACTGTACATGAGCCCTCCTAAACGCCCTATTAACTCCTCTCGTGCCGAACTGTAAGTCTTATCCCTCCCTCTGCCTCCCTTCTTCCCTCCACTCTTTATGTGTACTCAATCTTCAAGTTAATTTGTTGAAATGAAAATTTTGAATTTTTTTTTGGTGAACTTTGAGTTTATCATGGCTAAATATTTAGAAATGATTTTCTTTTACCATTGAGATCAGTTTTTTTTGCCTGAAAGTAATGTTTTTTGTGGACCATCAAATTGTTTTACTAAGGGAGATCTTGTATAATTCATTTGCCAGCACATAAAAGTACTTTACTATATGAAAGTTGAAACCTTTGAATATTTTTACTGTTCTTTATTTTTATTTTCATTGTGGTGCGTTTTATAACATTGAGTAATGCATTTTCTAAGTGCAAATCGCACTGACCGCAAGGAAAGGCGCTGACACATTTGAACAGATTTATATATATATATATATATATATATATATATATATATATATATATATATATATATATATATATATATATATATATATATATATATATATATATNTATATATATATATATATATATATATATATATATATATATATTTCCTTTCATTTTTATTGCAAAAGCAAGTAATTTTATTTAATTTGGACTAATTAAGAGGTTTTGTAGGGATTTCTTCGAATATATATTTGCTCCATCCAATTTCATAACAATAAATATTTGATTTCATTACTTTTTTCAATATGTTTTTATTTATAGGAGAATCGGTAATTGTTGGGTGAAATAATCTGCTTTGTGGCCCTAGGCTAGTTGCTATTAGTTAATCGACTCAAATCAATAAGACTAATAAATTTTTTTTTACGTAAAATCAAACTTAAAATTTTGTAATTACTATATTAAGTATATGTCCAATTCAACCAACTCGGTTGCGTTGACGCATTTATTCATTCACTATGCTAATATTGAATAATGAGTATTAATGTATGGCTTCCCCAAATAAAGTATCATAGAAAAAGGTTGAATTCGAAAAGAATAATTGACTTCTACCTCCTTCCTCTTTTCCTCGGCAGTGTGTTTTATAGCGATTTCCCCTCACATAGATATATAATAAGTGATTGATACAATATTTTAGACAAAGTATTAGGACTTAAATGTAAATTAATTAAAAAACAACCTAACTTCTAATTAAATTAAACATATTTAACATGATTGTAAATATAGTATCAACCTTATTAGTGAACAAGTGGGATTTGTTTGATACAATATAATAGATTTAGATTTGAAAAATATTTTAAGAGGGTTTAGGATGGTCTAGAATGCTCTACATCGGTAAAAATCTTCTAAAATATTTTTTTACTCAAAGAAATCCTCCATGATTGATAACTTATAAAATACACATACTTAATTATTATTTAAATCTAGTTTCTTAATTATTTTTGCACTAAAATGATTTGATTTATTACATTTTAAATGATTAATTGTCTAAGATTTATTTGAATGATTTTAATACTTTAGAAAACATTTTTAGGTCATCTCAAAATGAAAGAATAATTCAAGGAAGATGATCAAGTAAAGTCGGGGATAGAAGAATAATTCAATGTTGATGATCAAGTAAAGTCAAGAATTTACACAAAATATCAATATTAAAAACTAAATTTCAATAGTTAATAATTTGTGATCTTGTTTTTTTAGTACTATGACTCTGTTACAATACAGTATCTGTTCAGAATTACTCTCTCAACCTACTGAAGTACAAAAAGTTAATATTATGTACAACCAAGTGCCACTAAACCACAAGGTCTAGCAATAATTTGTGTTCTTAAAAATAGAAATTTGAGTTTATTATACGTAGTACTGTATAAAATAACAAGGAGTTGAGTAAAATATGTAAATCAACAGACTGTTAATTTTAAATGTAATAAATATCATGTACTAAGATTTAGTAAACATAGCATCAAATATTATTGATATATTGCTTGGAGCTACACTAGTTTCATAATAATAAACATTTAACTCTAATTGCAAAGTGATACTCAAGTACATTTACAATTAATTTTTGTAATTAAATAAATTTATTATGAATATATATTATATTATAACTACTGTAAAAAAAAAAAATTATAATTGTTAGTCTTCGTAACCCTTTAGATTAATTCAAGAAAATGTCACCCCTTAAAAGACAACAACCTTCAAGCCTATATTAGAAATAAAATTCTCTTTGAAAAGTAAATGTATGAAGGAATCTTATTAACAAATATACTAGATTGTACTCATTTCTCATTAGTGCAACACAAGTTTCATTGTCAATAAATAAATAAATAAATATATATATATATATATATATATATATATATATATATATATATATATATATATTTATAGGGTCATAATCAAGTGTGGTCGTCCCTTAACGTACGGTCAGTGCGGCCGCACCACTATGTATACATATATACACCACTCAATATTAGAAAATACACCACACAAATATGCATCATTAGGTACGCATCACAAAAAAACACACAACTAGGTATGCAAATATACACCACACAGTGTTAGCAAATGCACCATTAGGGGCAGGGGGAGTTATGGTGCATTATTTTGGGTGTGTGGTGTGCTTTTGTGTATTTTCATTGTGGTGCGTTTTCTAACATTGAGTGGTATGAACCGCACTGACTGCACAGGAAGGCGCGGCCACATTTGAATAGATTTCTATATATATGTGTGTGTGTGATCTAGCGTTGTGAAGATCATAAAAATATGTAGTATTTAAGTAGCCAACGAAAAGCATATCTTGACTCCTTGCATAAGCGCACCTCAAAGATACTAAATGATACGGAGTACACTAAAAGAAAAAATGAAGTAATGAATTTTTTTTGTTCCAAATATTCTCATTATCATTTTCAAGTCTAAATAGTGCTTATCTACTTCAAGAGAATAGACAACCATTAATGTGTTAAATAATCGATACTTAACCATATAAACCATCTTTAGGACATCTTTTCAATAGTTATATATGAACTAAGGTACATGCATATAGTAACATGCACTCAACCACATCCCTATTTTGTTCTACTTATACATTTTTTTCAACTTAACTTTAGTTTTATCCTTTTCTTTTGTACCAAAAAAAAAAAAAAAAAAAAACTAAGAGTTAATTTCAGCACTCAAAATTATCATATTTTGGTTACTTTTGATCCTTTCAGTGACTTTTTTGGCGAAATTTCGTTTTAGGCAAGGGTAGTTTCGTCTCATCATTTTTTTTTAAAAAAAAATTATGATTTTCTTCATCTCTTTCAATCGCGGGTTGGTTTCTTCTTAATATTTTGCTTCATGGGTCTCCCTTCATCTTCATGCATGGTTGTCATGGCATGTCAAATGATGAGGTAGTTGTACCCTCTTTTGAAAACCCAGCAAACTTTCGACTGATGCATTTTTTTTCTCTCTCTCTCTCTTTTTTTTTTGTGAAATAAAGATCAAATGGACTATCTAACTACACAGCAAACTGCAATTGAGTCATCGAACTCAAAAAAACTACAATTAGATCCCAAACAAAATAAATTCATACAATTTAACCTAAAAAAAATATGATCCTTTTTCAAGAAAAGAAAATCTGAAGAAATTTCAAATGCCCACTGCGCAGAAGAGCTTCAACTCCAGGAAGCTCTTCAAGCCTCCTTCGCTAGCCTATAGAAGAAAAATATTTTTTAAAAATAGTTTCATAGTTTATTTAACCATTTTCTGAAATTTTATAAAGGAATAAGGTTCAAAAATTGACTACTGAACGAAACGTGAAAGTATAATTTGGCCATTGAACGAAAAAAAAAAAAACAAAAAGTGCAATTGAGCTACTCAATACTCCAAATGTATGAAGTTTCACCTGATAGAAGGTAAACACATCATATAGCATGTTGCATATTGAGATGGAAAATGACTTGGATGATGACTTGGCATTTTTTTTAATTTCCTTTTCATTTATTCTTCTTCTTCTTCTTTTTTGTTTTATTTGAAAACCTTTTTCTTGCATAAAATTTGCTGCAGTACACACCTAGTCCTTTCATTTCTTTCTTCTATCATGTACTAGGCAAATTAGGTAAACTAAGCTTCAATCATTCTTTAAAAAAAAAAAAAAAACACTTCAATCATAAATCCTCAAATCAATTGTGAAATTCTCAAATCACATCTGAAATCCCTATTTGGTTTGATGTTGCTTTGGGATTTCACCAAATTGAAGTTTATCAATTCATAGCTTCATTAATTTGCAGTTTCAATTTCTTACGTACAGCCCGTTTGGTTCGCTGAAAAATATTTGAATGGTGTATATGTTCATACAAAAGAACTAGGTACTGCAACATATTTTTTGCAGATTGTAATGATGGGAAGTGTACTGTGAAGAGTGATTTTAGCACCAAAGTAGTGTTTGGTCCACTTTTTACTTAATTTAGCTCCAAAGTAGTGCACTGCCAATGGGGTCATGTTTCATTCTATTTATTACCATCTTAATTATTATATAAAATTATAAATTGAATATATATCTTTAAAAAAAAAACTGAATATATACTGCAGCAGATTTTATGCTAGAAAATAGTTCTCAAAAATAAAAGGAAGAAATGAAAAGACAATTTTAAAAAAAAAATTGTCAAGTCATCGTCTACGTCAACATACAATTTGCTAGATAGGGTGTTAACCTGCTATCAGATGAAATTGCATACATTTGGAGTGTTGAGTGGCCTAATTGCATATTTTCGTTCAGTGACCAAATTACACTTTAACGTTTCGTTCAATGGTCAATTTAAACCTTAATCATTTATTCATTTTATAAAATATTGTTTAAACCTTTTTTTCTTTAGGATCTTCACCAATGGATCAGTATGTAGTTTTACAGTGAACATCACTTTTCACTAAGCCCAACACAATAGTTGCTCATGGACCAAGGCCTAATCCAATAGCATCCCATTTGTATAATTGTATCAGACTTCTCTCGTAGCTATTTAAAGGAATTTATTCTATTTTTTTTTAATAAGGCTAAAGTGTCATTCCGCATTGGCTATGATGTTTGACTTTAATTTTTTTTATTTTTAGTACTCAATTTATACTTTTTGACCCAATTTGGTAAATAATTAACTTATAAACTAATTTTATCTTATTTGACCATTATTAATTGTTTGATTTGATTAAAAAAATCAATATAAATGTTTGGTTAATAAGCTTTTTGTAACTCCAAAATGTTAAAATTCAAAATGCTATTAAAAATAACTTTTTCAATTAGCATTTTGAGGAAAAGAAATTATACCAAACAGTTATAAGCTAACAGTTAATTTACCAAACACCTTTCTACAATCCGCTAGTGTTATCAAATATCAACTAAGCATACATTTTAACCAATCAGCTAACAGCTATCAGTTAACAACTGTTTACCAAGCAGAGCTTGTCTTTTAAGTTTAAAAGTTGTTCTACATTTAATCTAAAATGTCTGAAATATTTTATTTTGCGATAAGTTTACCAAATTTTGTCATATTACTTGTGAGGGTAATTTCAAACATTTAGATTTTTATTTTTTATTTTTTGAAAAGCAAAATGATGCTCTAGGCAGATAATTTCACAACATAAGATATAAATTCATAACATAAGACACACAATTGTGTGTTACACAACTAGTACTAATCTACTATAGGTACAAAATTCATACTTTAAGGTACAGAAATTCATAACACAAGACACAAAATTCACAACACAAGATACATATACATGTTATATAATTATTTATTTTTAATTCTGATTTAGGTAGAGAATATATCTTATAAACACATAATTTCACAATACAAGATATAAAAATTCATAACATAAGATATACAATATGTTGTCATTGTTGTGTGTTACACAACTATTAATTTGTTGCAGGTACAAAATTGATATTCTTAAAGTACAGAATTTTAACACAAGATACATAAACTCACAATACAATACATATATGCGTATAAGATCACGGTCCACGGTATAACGTTGGTATCACACTATCACATCATTTGGTAAAATTTTATCCAAAACCATGGATTCATCTACAAAAAATCCAAGATAGAAATATCACCTAAATGGGCTAGCATGTGTTTACCAATGTGGACCAGTGAACAAAATTTAAAAAACTCATGTACGCATAACCTAAATTACATTTTGAGTTTTGACCATAACCGTACCCTAATTTCCAATTCGGTCATAATAAATTTCCAAATCAATACATCGCTTCCGGTCAAAGTACAAACACACTAATCTTTTTTTGTAAATTTACAGGGTCGTTCTCTCCGTCCGTGGTCCCACGTTCACTCCGGGAGGCACGGGAGCTGGCCCAAGGGAAATCGTCACTTGTGGAAATTGAACCCGGGTCCTCCCAAAATTCCTCCCCACAAACAGAGCTCACTTGCCACTTGAGCTACCCCATTAGGTTAATTTTATTAGACGTATTATACCTAGTAAATATACCTATTAATATATTATATATACTAATATTTTCACCCTTGTGATGCACTGAATGAATTTGTTATAAACTTATAATATATTAATAATATTTGGATCGATATATAATTATATAAATTATAACATCAAATATTATATAGTGCAATTGAATATTTGTTTTGGATCGATTATGTTTTTTTGATGTTATCCTTGTTTGAATTCGAGCAAATAATTGTTTAATTAATAGCTAATGTATAGATGTACGCATGCAGTGCTGGAACTTTAGATATTTTATATATCATTGTTTAGGATTTTTATAAAGTGGGCAATAATATGCTCGTTCTCTAGTAACTCAGTTATAAGATTCAATTGCTATTCTAATTCATATGTATGGAAGATATATTTTTGTGTAGATACATAGTAATTTTGCCATCTTGGAAAAAACTCAATATCACCAGTTGTATTTACATATTATTGAAAACCTCTTTGTAGACGACATTAGTAGTAGCAACACAATATTGTCTATCCTCGTCTAAAACTGACACTTTCAAGCCATCAAGATGGGTGACTCTGAAGAAAGCCACGTACAATTGACTGTGATTAAAGACTGGTTTTTCAGCAATAACCCAACGTGAGTTAGTGTTCGGTCCTGGCTTTTATTGTCATGGCATATGCAAGCATCAATAAGAATTATTTATGCTGGAACTTGAAGGTCAATCTCGTATCAAAAGAAGTGAGAGACATTCTAGGAATAAGAACTTTGATTTTTTCATGTATCCCATTAACTACTCTTACTTCAACAATGTGATCTGTCAATCTTGTGATAATGAGCCACGTACCGTTATAAAGACCAAGAGAATGGTCTATCTTCTGCAATAACATAACAGGTGCACCGACTTTTTATGTCAATGAATGATTAAGAAAATCATACAATCTCAAACTATTTAAGAATTTATGAGTGTACGTGTACTTTTAATAGATTTTCACCGTCTGATTCTGCCTTACTCAAAGAGTTACAACTTAAATATGTCCGTCCTTTTGCAATATTCATGTCACACATGTACTGATTAATTTGATCAACGACATCTAAAGCCGGCGAGCGAATCACCTACCTTCCAGTTGTGACTCATCAAACGTGTCATATATTGAGCTTGAAATTTAAAAAAAAAATCACTTTGAATGATATATATATATATATATAGTCTAGTTCAGGTGCGCCTGCGCCTTAACGTGCGGTCGATATGGTCACACCAATAGTTATGAACATATGCACTAATAGTGTAAGGAAAAGCACAATAAAAATACACCAAAAAATGCACCATTAGGTGCGTATCACCAAAACAACTCCCCCAGTAAGATCATGAGAATTAATATAGTGTATTAAAAAAGACAGATCTATGGGTGAGATTAATTGAGAGAATTAAAAACGCATGTGTGCATATAGAGCATTATGTTGTGTGCATATTAAGCATGTGTTGTGTGTGCATATCCTATGTTGCACACAACACATGCTTAATATGCACACATCATAACGCTACATATGCACACACTTAATATATATAGGCCTTGTTTGGTAAATAATTAGCACATTAGACAATTTTGGATTATTTGACCACTATTAGGTGTTTGACTTGATTAAAAAATCAATATAAATGTTTGGTTAATAAGTTTTCTGTAACTCCAAAATATTAAAAAAGAGCTAATATTCTTTTTCTCTACAATGTAGTATTGTACTTTTCAACCAAATGAAACACACAAAGAGTGAATATAATATCCACTAAGACTCGAACCCACCTCTCTAATGTGAGGGTGCAACCGGGTGCCACTAGACCAAAAGGAGAGTCGATAATTATTGGGTGAAATAATCTGCTTTGTGACCCTAAGTTGTTACTAATTAATTGACTCAAATGAATAAGACAATAATTTTTTTTTATGTGAAATCAAATTTAAAATTTTGTAATCACTATATCAACTATACGTCCAATTCAACCAACTCAGTTGCGTTGACGCATTTATTCATTTACTATGATAATAATGAGTATTAATGTTTGGCTTCCCCAAATAAAGTATCATTGGAAAATGTTGAATTCAAAAGATTAATTATTCATAAAAAATTCATAAAATCCCTTAATTTCTTCAATACAATTACCCTAATCACAAACAAATTACCACAATTGCCTACTTTTTTACAATTCAGTCCCTTGTTTTTCACCAATATTACAAATTTACAACCAAATCCCAAATCCCCATAGTCGTCTATTTCCAATTCGGCCCTTCATTTCTCATTAATATTACAAACGAACCCCAAGCCACCGGCACGTAAGCACGAACTCACTGTCTATAGCCGGTTTCCGGTTATGTAACGCAAGCAAAAGACTTCCACCTCCTTCCTCTCTTCCTCGGCAGTGTGCTATAGCGATTTCCCCTCATAGATACATACAGCTAAGGCGATACATACATGTATACACACAATCTCTCTCTCCTCTCTCTCTTTCTGTCTGCTCCACAGAGAATAGCTTACCATACATATACATGAAAGCAAATTAATAAATTGAATAAAACGAAAATTCTTTACGTACAGATACTGTTTTCGAAGTTCGAAGCTGTGCGTTTGTTCGCTCCAGAATTCGAAGCTTCTCGGTGCATTGGAAGATCTCTCTCGGTAAGTTTCTCACCGCTGTTTGCACCATTTCTAGCGTGTTCCTTGAGATTGGAGTTGGCGTGATTTTTTAGTAGAATTTTCGATTTTAATGATCTGAGTAGAGATTATTGTTAGTGTTGATTACGTGCGTTAATTGCGTGTTTGTGCGGCGTGTTAGATCTCTGTTGCTGATTTTGGATGAATGAGTGAGTGTATGAATTTTTTTTTGCTGGATTGCTTTGCTCTCAGGATTTTGATTATGCTGTTAATTCGAGTATTTTTTTATTAGAGTGAAATAAAAGCATGATTTTGTGAGGAGTAACGGAGTTAATTAACGGAGAAGGATGAAGAGGTCTAGAGATGAACTGTACATGAGCCCTCCTAAACGCCCTATTAACTCTTCTCGTGCCGAACTGTAAGTCTTATCCCTCCCTCTCCCCTCCGCTCTTTATGTGTACTCAGTTTAAAGTTAATTTGTTGAAATGAAAATTGTGAATTTTTTTTGGTGAACTTTGAGTTTATCATGGCTAAATATTTAGAAATGATTTTCTTTTACCATTGAGATCAGTTTTTTTTGCCTTGAAAGTAATGTTTTTTGTGGACCATCAAATTGTTTTACTAAGGGAGATGTTGTATAATTCATTTGCCAGCACATAAAAGTACTTCACTATATGAAAGTTGAAACCTTTGAATATTTTTACTGTTTTTTAAAATTTCTTTTTATCTGTTATATTTGTAGAGCCTTACTGTTCTGATATTTTTGAAAGTCAGTATTTCATATTCTTTAGAGTGCACTAGTTGAGTTTTTTTCTGATATTTTTGCCAACATAGATTTTTTGTGGTTATCTCATTTTTCCCAAGTTGAGCTCATGTATAGGTATTGATCTTATTTAAATAGTGATGCTTCTTATGACTTATATGTAATTTAATAATTATTTAGTATGTGTTCATTGCTTTTTTTTTTTTAAAAAAAAAAAAATTGTTTTGCTTTATGCCTTGAAGGCCTGTGCAACAACAGATGATGAGTGGAAACGGCATGCAGAAGCTAACAACAGGTGATGCCCTTGCATATCTCAAGAATGTGAAGGACATCTTTCAAGACAAAAGAGACAAATATGATGAGTTTCTTGAAGTTATGAAAGATTTCAAGGCTCAAAGGTTTATTCTTTCTCATGTTTTCTACTTATTTTTTGTTCTCTTATTTCTGTTTCCTCTACCCAGTGAAACTACATTGTTGATTCATCTTCTTGTAATGTTTGTCAATGTTAACAGAGTTGACACATCTGGTGTCATAGCAAGGGTGAAGGATCTGTTTAAAGGGCATCAAAACCTAATTTTGGGATTTAATACCTTTTTGCCAAAGGGATATGAGATCACCCTTCAATCTGATGATGAATCACAACCACCTCCAATAAAAAAACCTGTTGAATTTGAAGAAGCAATAAGTTTTGTAAACAAGATAAAGGTGAGAATGTACTACTTAAATTTTTTTCTATGTATTTTAGCTGTTGGGATTTTCAGTTGATGGGTTTTTTTCCCCCCTCCACAGACTAGATTTCAAGGTGATGATTCTGTATATAAATGTTTCCTTGGCATTCTGAATATGTATAGAAAGGAAAACAAATCAATCTCAGAGGTTTACCAAGAGGTACATTATTTCTATTTGCTTATTGTCACACATACACACTGACACACACATGTATGTGTGTGCATGTATATATGTATGTCTGTATATATATTTGTATGTATATACTAGTCCATTTCTATATGTTGATTAAATGCTCAATTGCTTTGATACTTCTGTTTATTAATATTATTAATAATTTAATATTGATTGATATTATTTTTTCTTCCTTTTTTTTTTTTTAAATTATAATTTGTTTTTAAAATTGTGTTAGGTTTCTTCTCTTTTTCATGAACACCCTGACTTGCTTGTGGAGTTCGCCAATTTTTTACCGGATACATCAGCAACAACTCAAGTCAACAGAACCCATATCTTGCGTCGTGATGATAAAATAGCACCTATAATCATGGGAAAGCCTGCTGAAAAGGTATATTCTTACTGATGATTTATTACATTTGAACTTTTTTGTGGGCAATGACTTTATTTTAGTTTACTGGTTCCAGAGGGCCAATGCTTTGCATGCAGACCATGGCCATGGTCTGGATCGGTCTGACCCAGAACAGTGCAGACCGGAAAGAAGAGAAAGGGGTTTTGATGAGAAGGAGTTGGACAAGAAGTCTGCCTTTAGAGAAGATTCCATTGCCGGTCATTTTAACCAAGGTGGGGAAGGTTCGACGTTGGTGTTGCCTAATTCATACTTTCATTGAATTAAGAATTAAATGATCTTTGAGAAGTGCTTTGATCATTTACTTAGGCCTTTATAACCAATTAACAATCTTTCATACATTATGTAAATGTATATAACTTTATTTGTATAAATTTCCAGGTCCTATCTATTTTATTGATATATCTTTTCTATACTAGTTAAACACTATTTAGAACATTTGTTGATTTTACCACCACTTTGTCTACCACAATGACTATACTAATTTGGCTTTTTGTGTGGGCAGGTGTGGTCGATCAAGATTTAATGTTCTTTGATAATATTAAGGAAAGATTGCAGAACTCTGATGATTACCAGCAACTTCTAAAGTGTCTTCACACATATTCTGGAGAAACAATCACAAAAGAACAGTTGCTATCCCTGGTATTATCCTTATTGCTTTTCAGTGTTTTGCTAGTTACTCAATCATGAGATCACAATCTAGCTCTTGTTCAAGTTCTATGGAAGCCTTAGCTCTGTATTTTCCCTTGAAGTAGTTAAATTTATTGGTAAAACCAGTGGAGAGAAAAGATTAATAGCTAATCCATTTTGGTGATTCATAGTGTGTTGTAACATTGATATACCATTGCCTTGGAAAATGGAAAATAACAACAACTCCATCTTTCTTGTCAAATACAAACTCAAAAGCACATATACATATTATTGTTATCTTCATATGGGTAAGAATATAAGATTGTATTAAGCTTTTATTTAAAAACCCATCCATGTTAGCAGTTGAAAAATAGAGCAGAATATACTGCCAACACTAGGTCCAAAATACTTGAATGGTTATTAGGATAGTAATTTCCAAAATTCCATTTTGGTTAAATTTCTTGTCCTATGTCGTTAAATTGTAGTTGTTACTTGTGAATTTCCAACTTTTTATGATGATTGCATATTCTCATTGCCTCATTGGGGAAAGCGATATGGTTTATGGACGGGTTCTGATTGTTTCAGGTCAGTGCCTTACTTGGAGGACATGCAGACCTTATGGGAGGTTTCAATGAATTTATAACCCGTTGTGATAATATAGGTGGTAATTGTAATCTTAATTATATTGTTTATCCTCAAAGGCTGCATTCACTCTCCTTTGAGTTTTTTTTTTCCTGCACAGTGCACACTATACTTAACTGTTTTGGTGCATTCATGCAGATGGTTACCTTACTGCTACTCTGAATAAAAGTATGTAAGCTTGTTCTTTTCACATAGTTTTTAAGATTCTAACTTCCTCTCCAGCATTATGATTGCTGTTCTGACCTAGTATAGTTTAGTAGTCACATATAAGAAATGAATACGTTGTTTAACCAATTTTTGCTGCTTGGTATTGCACTATTTTGTAGATTGGATCTAAATATTAATTTCAATTCCCAGGATCCCTATGGAATGATGGGAAAGTTCCCAGATTGGTGAAGTCAGAAGACAGGGATAGAGACCGGGATTGTGAGTTGGAAGAGAGAAATCAAGATCGTGATACTAGAGAAAGGGATAGACTTAAAGAATTACATGGGCAGAAGATGTTTTCTAGCAAGGATAAGTATATTGCAAAACCTATACATGAACTTGACCTCTCTAACTGTGAACGCTGCACTCCCAGTTATCGACTTCTCCCAAAGAATGTAAGCATCTGTCTTTTAAATATTTTAATAGTCCAAGGTACTTCTTTTATGAAGCTTTTATGTTTGCGTTGGTTTAATTTGTTCTTTGCTTAATTCAGTATCCAAATCCAATAGCAAGCCAGAGGACAGAGATAGGTAAAGAGGTATTGAATGATCGTTGGGTATCTGTAACTTCTGGGAGTGAAGATTACTCTTTTAAGCATATGCGGAAAAACCAATACGAAGAGAGCCTGTTTCGATGTGAAGATGACAGGTTGGATATTGATTGATCATGATGTCATGCAACATTAGTGAGTTTATCACCTAATATGTGAAATGAAGTGCAACCTTTTCTCTGACCTTTGTTTTTCCGTCGACTCTTTTTTTTTTTTTTTTAAGAAGGTTTAAATAAGTGTCTGTAGACGCAAAGTAGTGTGTTTTAATGCATGACTTTCTTTGGCTTTGTTTAGTAGAGATCTCAGACAAACTTCTATCATGTAAAAGGATGAATGAATGCTATTCTTTTTATGTCATTTTTGAGGACTTCAAAAAATGCCGACAAAATAATATTACACCAGTAATGATTAATCACATGGAGGAATCTGTATCATTATCCTCATATATAAGATGAATTGTTCCTTCTTTTCCATGTGTTTTATGACTTATGAGCGTGCATGTTTCTATTTGAAAGATTGATTCAATTGGACTCTTTGAGGTAAGGTTAAGGATTTGCCAACTTGGAGGATAGAAAAGAGCACCCAAACTGATGATTGATTGACCTAAACTTACTTTGAGTATATCAAATTACCACCAACTCTGTGTGTATGATATTTAACTTGCTTTGATTTTTGGACGATGTGTTCTTAAGAGTTTTTATGCCAGGTTTGAGCTGGATATGCTGTTGGAATCCGTGAATGTTACTACGAGACGTGTTGAAGAATTGCTTGACAAGATCAATGATAATACAATAAATAGCGACAGTCCCGTTCGGGTTGAAGACTATCTCACCGGTAGCAAGCTGACATATGGATAATTATTCAATTTATATTATGTATTCTATGATATTTAATACTTGTGTCATTTTTGTGTAGCTCTAAACCTAAGATGTATTGAACGCCTGTATGGTGATCATGGGCTTGATGTTATGGATGTGTTGAGGAAGAATGCACCTCTTGCTCTGCCAGTAATTCTAACACGATTGAAACAGAAACAAGAGGAGTGGGCAAGGTGTCGTTATGACTTTAATAAAGTCTGGGCTGAAATTTATGTTAAAAACTATCATAAATCGCTGGATCATCGTAGCTTTTATTTCAAGCAGCAGGACACGAAGAGCTTGAGTACCAAAGGTAATGCAGAACAATTTTTCCCTATCACGGGCATAGGACATAATGATGTACAATTTCACAATGCTCCCTCTAGTTCACCTTGAAGTTTTTGGAAGGTGTAGTATCCAATAGATACGCGTGATGTCAGTGAGCGTTTAGTACTTGAATATCATAGTTGCTATTTCCTGACTGCATTTGACTTCTTTTTAATGTATTGTGGGTTTGAATTGTTTTTATGATTCATTTTGAATACTTAAATTGGAAGACCTTTTAGTAATTTGGAAATTTCTGATTTACTTCTCCTTTAAATGCTTAGGATATAAATATGTTTTATTAATAGCTATTTTTAGGTTCAGAATCTAGAAATTAGTTGAAGAACTTGAAGTAATAACTCCTTAGTTTAATAGTGAGTTACTTGGTTATATGGTTGGGCTGTCTAACATGTCTCTTATTTCTCTTTAGTCTTTACTTCTGCTTTATTGTCATCTTTCCTATCTTATTTTCTCTTGTAAACTAGTTTAGGACTAAAACTTTTTCATTTTCACCCTTACCGCAAAGGATCAACAATTATACTCTTATCTTAATTTCTTTTCTCATCATTCAATACATCTTTGAAAGGTCATTCTTTTAAGCTCATTTTAGTGTTAGTATGAAAACAATGGGCTTCTGAGGTATAGTAGGCCGTAAATAAATTCCCAAGTAAAACGTCTGGCCAAATAAACATTGGGCTTATATCTCTCTACCGTCACTAGAAATAATTCGATATGCACAACCGCCCTTTCCTCATCTACCCTTCTGTCTCTTTCATTAAATATTCGTGTCGTCTAGTCACTGCCAGCAGTGACTTCACCAAAAATGCTATTTATTAACCAAATTCTTGCTTCCTACCACTAATCTTCATCAGATACTCGACTTTGGTGTGATCTATTCCCTGGTATCTTCAATCTTGGATCTGTGCCTTCTCTATTTTACTCTATACTCTAGATTATTTCCTCAAATATATCTACATTTCTATTTTAGCTCAGTTTATAGATCTGTTATTTTGGAGTGCGTTTTATGGAATATCCTCAAAAACTTCCTGAAATGTCATTATCTTTTTCTTTGTGAATTAGAAATTTTATTTGAAGGTAAAATGTTTCCTTTTAGCGGTGCGCGTTTGATTTAGGGTTAAAATGGCATATCGAAGCACGTATGAGAACTTGCTTAGTATTGATGATTTGGGCATGGCGAAGTTTTTGGTATTTGCCAATTCTTGTAGAGGGATTATCAAATTTTCAGTCGGTGGCTTATCTCATTTTCTCCCAGATGCGGGCTTAGATTTCATTTATTTTCTGATATATGTAATATGTAATTTGTTATCTTAATCTAAACTTTTTCGGAATTCTTTGATCTTGTGATTGCTTATTTTACTAAAAAAGGTTCATTTTATTCAGTTTATATGAAACATGTGCTTACCTGACAGATTACTCCTTTCTCTTTCTATCCAGCATTATTGGCTGAAATCAAAGAAATCGGTGAAACAAAGTGCAAAGAGGACGATGTGCTTCTTTCTATGGCTACTGGGAATAGACTGCCAGTAATTCCTCATTTGGAATTCGCATTTCCTGATCCTGACATCCATGAGGACCTTTATCAGCTCATAAAGTTTTCGTGTGAAGAATTTTGCACAGCTGAACAGGTTGATAAAGTTATGAAGGTTTGGAATACTTTTCTGGAACCAATGTTCGGAGTTCCTAGTCGTCCTCAAGGCGCCGAGGACGGAGAATGCATTGAAAAGGAATGCAATCAAGTTGTTGAAAGTATCGCTGGAGCTGTTGGAGATACAGAAGGGAGTCCTGCTAGCGCTAGTGGCACAGCAATTAATTCCAGACAATCAAACGCTTCCAAAAATCGCGATGAAGGCCCTCCACCTGAAAACTCAAGTTCATCCAGAGTTTGCTTGGCTGATACTGGTGATTTAGTCAAAGATAATGGTTCTCGTGGTGTAGATATTTCTGCAGGTAGGATTGATACTCTATGTAACCCATCTCACCTTGGCAAGTCACCAAGCCGTCCAAGCGGTGCCAACATGGTTGATGCGACTTCTGCTGAGCAGCTAGCCCATTTAAGTGCCACTGCTGGGAAGGAAACCGCTGGGAGAATTGGTAGAGAAAATACTTCTGCTTTGCAAAATCTTCCTAGTTTAACCAGTAATCCCCTTTTCCAGTTTTTCTTTATCAATATTGCTTGGCCATTTCTTGTTCATCTTTTTTATTCAAATACTTCTTTTCCTGTTGATAGGGCTTTGTGCCACTGGAGTCCCTCCCAGAGCAAGTGATTTGGCTGTTGATAGTGGACATGAGATAAGAACTTGGAAAGAACCAAAGGTATTGTAGATTTGTCGTATTGTTTATCCTCTTTCACCTTGTCTTGTTCTAAATTGTTTGTCCTTGCTGGTGCAATAGGAGGTTAGCTTCACGAAAGCAGTGCAAGATGGCAATGAAGCTAAAAAATCTCATGAACATTCTGTTGAAAAACTAAAAATTGAGAGAGAGGAGGGCGAATTATCTCCGAATGATGATTTTGAGGACAATTTTGGTGCGAGTAACGAGTCTGAAGTTGAGACGGCACATACTACAAAGGATACAACCACTAACAAACAGTACCAAACTGGAGATCGAGAAGAAACTTGTGGTAGAGTGGCTGGAGGTGAAAACGACGCTGATGCAGATGATGAAGGCGACGAGAGCGCTCAGAGGACATCGGAGGACACTGGAAATGCATCTGAACACGGGGATGTTTCAGGAAGTGAGTCTGCTGATGGAGAAGGCTCTCACGATGAACCTGATGAAGATGGGGACCATGACGAGAATGAAAACAAGGCCGAGAGCGAAGGGGAAATCGAAGGAATGGATGATGTTCATGATACTGAAGGAGATGGCGTTCCATTGCCATTGTCGGTGCGTGGTATACAGACCGCTAAGCCTCTCACCATGCTAGTTCCTTCGTCATTGCATGATAAGGATGGGTTGAGAATTTTTTATGGAAATGATTCCTTCTATGTGCTCTTCAGACTTCATCAGGTAACAAGATTTTAGATTGCTGGTATGCCCTAATGATGGTATTGCAAAAATTATTAACTCCGATCCCTCTCTATTTTAACAGACATTGTATGAGAGAATGCACAAGGCAAAGTTGCATTCTTCGTCGGTTGAGAACAGATGGAGAGTGTCAAACGATGCAAACCCCACTGATATATATGCTAGGTCGGTGAGATATATAGCTTTTTGTTTATTATTTATCTTTTATATCAACCGTTTATAATCGTGACACCCTTCTATGTTGTTATTGTCTTTGCAGATTTATGACTGCACTTCGGAATCTGCTCGATGGTTCCTCTGACAATGCAAAGTTTGAGGATGATTGCCGAGCTATTATTGGAGCCCAGTCCTATCTTCTCTTCACCTTGGATAAGCTGATATATAAATTGGTCAAGCAGGTGAATGCTTGATCTCATATTTTCCTTAAATTACATTAAAGCTTTCCATTCCATAGGCAACTGATGAAAAACTTTCCTTAAACTTCTGTCGTTTTATTATATGTAGCTCCAAACAATTGCAACTGATGAGATGGAGAACAAACTTCTTCAGTTATATATGTATGAAAAGTCGAGAAACTCTAGCGTGTCTTTCGATGTGGTTTATCATGAAAACGTGCGTGTTTTTCTTCATGATGAGAACATTTATAGAATACAATGCGTAAGTTTCCGTTGCTTTCACTCTTGCTTAACATCTATAAAAAGAAAATGGATTTCATTCCCGATGTTAATGACATAATTGTGGTGCAGTCATCATCACCAGCGCAGTTGTCCATCCAGCTCATGGACTACGGGTATGATAAGCCTGAAGCAACTGGTGTTGTTATGGACCCTAACTTTGCTGCTTATTTGAGCAACGATCTACTCTTGTGTGCTCCCGAGCAAAAGGGAATCCCTGGGGTGTTCTTGAAGAGGTATTTGATGAAGATATTTCTTGAAAGATTTAATTCCGGATTTAGTCTTATGACTATCACTTATTTCCAATTTTAGTCCTTGATTTTTAAAGCTACCAAATTTACTCTTGGAGTATTGAATCATTTCCAATTTTAATCCACCGTATATTTTGGCTTTGTTTCCTGCGTGTGAGAAACAATTGATGCAATAGTCAATGCTTTTCGATTTTACCCTCAATGTTAACGGTTCACACAGAGAAAAGCTAAATTGGAAGTGATTCAATATTTGAGGGCTAAATTTGGTAGCATTAAAAGTCGAATGCTAAAATTGAAAATGAGTGATAGTTAAGAGGACTAAATTTTCAATGAACTCTTTTTGAAATTACAAAGTTTTATCTTATACTAACACTTGCGTACATCTGCAGAAATAGACAAAAATATGGATCCCGGGATGAAACCTCTGCTACACTTGAGGCAATAGCGGGACTTAAAGTTCTGAATGGTCTGGAATGCAAGATAGCTTGCAAGTCATTGAAGGTAAATTGAACACAAAGCTCTCTCTATCTGTACATAGCGAGTCAATGATGGAAAACCAAACAATTGCCTTTCTCGCTAATTTGGCTTAATAATTCAAATGCCCAAGGTCTCGTATGTTTTGGACACCGAAGACTCGATGTTCAGGATGAAGAAACGGAGGAGAACACTGCACCAGAGTGTCCCGTTCAACAGCCACCCGAATTCTTTGAATGGATCCCATTGAGCACAGCGCTTCCGGAGATTGATTTTCAGTCGACAAATGTGAGTTTTCTTTTTTGTGACAGCAAGGTGTTAAGGTGGTAGCATAGAGGCTGAAGTGTGTATCAGTAACATGGCTCCTGGCTTATATATGTTCTCTTAGTTATTCTCCGGTCTATTAAATATTTCTTTTTTAGTTTTGGTTAACTTGGTAGTTTCATCATTCTAATAAGAATGGTATAGGTGCAGATAACAGCAATGTGTAGTACAATTTTCTCATAACTTATAGCCCTTTTTGCTGTACTTAAATTACCATAACTGGTAAAATACATGAATTTCCCTTTTACAACTAGCTGTTTATTGTTCTGCCATTTCTCTTTTACTCAGGACATTTTTACTAGAAAATACGTGTGCACTTTGTGTGCAATTTGTGTGCACTTTGCTGTACTTAATAGGTATGTAAGAATGCACCACGACCGTGTTCAGAACGCACCAAGGTGTGGTGCATTTCTGAACACGTGGTGCATTTATGCATACCTAATGGTGCGTGACCGTACGCCCCAGGGTTGTGCATTTGTGCATTTCACCCTGATGCATTTCTGAACATCTAATGGTGCAATTTGCACGGCTGGACGGGAACGGGGTGTCGCATTTGGATATATATATATATATATATATATAATTATATACACACATACACTCTGTAATTATAATGCATAAAAAAAAGTTTGATTATGCTTGGGGCATGTTTGAACTGAGTATTCAAATGTTTAAATTTGATTTGATTTGTTACTTGAAATACTCGAGTTTGTCTCGATAGTAGCTGAATTGAATCCAAGTTGAGTAGCTTGACTCACTTACAACCCCAGTCAGTAAAGGGAAAGATGATGGTGTTAGTCCTTTTTTGTTGACCTTTTGATGGAGATGAGGTTTTTGGTCTCTTTGTGGTTTTATCCAAGAGTTTAGGATAGTTGGGGATGTTATTGGAATGTGCATTGGTAATTGGTATGGTGTACTAAAGGTACTCATCACTATAATAAATGATTAAACCTTTCAGTTTAAACTCTTTGACTTAAGAGTGTTTTATGGTCCACATTTGTTGAATTCATTTACGTGGTTGTAACAATATTTCAAATAAAGAAAATAAAATAAATTGGTTAGAAATAAATGAGTACTTTATAACAATACGTTTTCTTTATCTAATGTAACAATGTTACAACTACTAAATTATTAACATCAAATTTTCTCCTATTTTAGATGATTTTATTGACTTTTGACAACATAGATTTTCATAGATAATAATTGGTAGAAAACAACATTAAATACAAATTAATCGTAGGAATAACAGAGTCTCATGACCTTGGAAAGCCTAGGTGCTTCCCGTCAATTCACGGGAGGGTCACTAACAATATGTTTGGGATTGCCATTGATAGATTGGATTCGGAGCTTGAGGGGTGGAAGACTAAACTGCTAACTCTGGCAGGACGCCGAGTATTTGCCCAATATGCTCTCAGTACCATTTCTTATTATGCCATGCAAACGATGATCTTGCTGGCGGGGATATTTGGATGAGATTGACAAAAGAGTGAGGAGTTTCTTATGGGGAAGTATGACTGAAAAATAGAGATGCCACATTGTCAATTGGGTGCAAGTCACGAAGCTAAACTGTCAAAAGAAATGGGTGGTCTTGGAATTAAAACTGTCAAAAGAAATGAATGTCTTTTGTTGCTAAATTAGGATGGCGGCTACTTCATGAAGGTGATAAGCTCTGGGTCAAGGTCTTGCTTTCTAAATATGCAAGGCTTAAAGTGGGGAAAAACATGTTCAAGCACAACAAGGGGGCTTCCAACGCTTGGAGAGGAATCACGAGGGCAATGCTTATGGTTTAAGTAGGTATTCATTGCAAGGTGAACAAGGGATAAGAAACAAAATTCTGGAGGGATACTTGGGTTGGTGACAAGTCGCTTGTTGAATTGGTTCATGATACGGGTTTAATCCAAAACTCAAATGCATGTGTGTTGATCACTAGTGGGTGGAAATGCCAAACTTCCCAACTAATGTTATTTCTCAAATGCAGCTGCATGTGCTTGATATGGAGTCAGGAAGGTCGGACTAAGTTTACTAGAAACACAAGCCAACGGGTAAGTTTTCCATTAAATATGCCTACAACTTGATAAAAGGTTTTAATGTCCCTATGCAGGAATGGGAGTGGTCTACAATCTGGAAACTTTAAAAATCTTGAATAAGGTCAAGCTACTTCTCTGGACTATTAGTCATGGGAAGATTATGGTGGGAAAGAGTTGGACATTCAACGAAAAGTTAGCTAGATTAAAGAAGCCAAGAGAGAAATCAATGTTGCGTTTACTAGACAACAAATGGCCAAAAATAATTCTTCATCCAGTGAAAACCGAAAATGGCCCATGACCATGAATGGATACTCAACGTGGATGGCAGCTGTAAAATCTTTGTAAATAAATCAAGATCTGGAGGAGCCCTTTACAACAATAGAGGCGAGTGGAAAGTGGAGAACAACAATGTGGCAGAGGTGGAAGCTATGGCTATTGCCAAGGGCCTCCAGTGGGTTTGGGATAAAGTTGTGCGCGATCTTGAGATACACAGACAAATGTCAATTCCTTAAGAGGGCGGGCCTGTACGCAAGACAATTGAAGTCATTAAAGATTGGCAAGAAAGATTTAGGATGATCAATTTTAAAACTATTCTCCGCAAGCAAAACATGGTTGCGGATCACGCAAGCATTGGTGTTCTCCAGGAGCCGAATTGGAGTTTGCCGAAACTTATTGTTGAGGATATGATGGGAGTTTCCACTTTGCGTAAAGTGGTTGTTAGCGATTAGGCTTTTAGGCCCCCTTCCCCCGCGGCCGCCTGCCGCCTTTTTGATAAAAAAACAAATACAAATTAATTGCGGGTCATCACATAATCAACAAATTATATTGTGAATCAATAAAAAGTTCATTTTTAATATATTGAAGTTTCATTATTTGTGTATTGAAAGTTTATTTGTTTAGTATACCAAATAATGAACATTCAATACATAATAATAAACTTTCAAAAAATGAACATTTACAATATTAAAAATGTACCTTACGGTAGACCATGATTCATGGTATAATGATTGCACATATCACATTGAATGCGACAAATTTATTGTGGATGAGGGTCCAACTTAAATGATGGGCCTAAGTATATAAAAATACTAGAGTTAATTACTATTTTTGTTTCTCAATTGCTTTCCAACTGTTAATGTAGTCTCTAGTTTTCAATTTCAACCAATTTGATCATCGAATTATTTAAAATTTCATCAATTAAACCATTTCAAAGACCAAAATAGTGATTTTCACATTTTTAAAATTGTCAATTTGGTCTCTGAAAGGGTTTAATTAACGAAACTTTAAACAAAATTAATTTTGTCAATTTTTACTAATTGTTTAAAAACTATAAACAAAATTAATTAATATGCTAATTGTCTCTATCCGAGAGTGTGCACTGGATAAATTCTACTTTGTGACCCTAAGCCCCTAACGAATAAAGGATCACTACAAAGTAAACCAGTCTAACCTAATTTGGTTCATGCATTAACTTTAAAAACTATTTATTTTGGTCTTCTAACTGCAAAAATAACAGTAATACCTTTGGATTTAACACTCGAATTTTTTTTCCTTAGCCAAGAATTAAATTAGGTATAAATTCAGTAGTTAGAGCACCAAAATAAGGAGCATTTAAAGTAGATTATATAAATTAACAAATGCCAATAGTTGAGAGGCCAAATTGAGTATTAACTTATAAGATAATCATATTACATTGTTTAACTACAATTATATTTCCTATAATAATTACATACGTATTATTATATTTTTTATATTTAATTATTATATTAATTATTTTAAAGAGAATTATACTTTTAGTTGCTTAGTTGTCGAGTAATATCAAATTTCATTATGTGTTATAGGTGACATTACTTTTAGTCAATAAAAGTTACTACTATTAAATGTGACACCTTTAGTCAATATATCAAAATTTATTATTATTCTTTGGAGATTTTAGTTGAATAGAACTCCTTAGTCACACTTCAATTTCATGACTTATTGACTACAAATACAAAAGACATAGGACAAGTGCCAATTGAACAAGTTTTGGGCTAAATATAGTTATATTCATAACACCTGGATTGAATTCACATATTATTTTATAATTTAGAGACTCAATTGTAACTCAAATTAAACATTTTTATAATTTAAGGCAATGCTTTAAGAGCAACACTAGTGATGTTTTTTTTTTTTTTTTTTTTTTTTTTTTTNTCATATTTTGGTTACTTTTGATCCTTTCAGTGACTTTTTTGGCGAAATTTCGTTTTAGGCAAGGGTAGTTTCGTCTCATCATTTTTTTTTAAAAAAAAATTATGATTTTCTTCATCTCTTTCAATCGCGGGTTGGTTTCTTCTTAATATTTTGCTTCATGGGTCTCCCTTCATCTTCATGCATGGTTGTCATGGCATGTCAAATGATGAGGTAGTTGTACCCTCTTTTGAAAACCCAGCAAACTTTCGACTGATGCATTTTTTTTCTCTCTCTCTCTCTTTTTTTTTTGTGAAATAAAGATCAAATGGACTATCTAACTACACAGCAAACTGCAATTGAGTCATCGAACTCAAAAAAACTACAATTAGATCCCAAACAAAATAAATTCATACAATTTAACCTAAAAAAAATATGATCCTTTTTCAAGAAAAGAAAATCTGAAGAAATTTCAAATGCCCACTGCGCAGAAGAGCTTCAACTCCAGGAAGCTCTTCAAGCCTCCTTCGCTAGCCTATAGAAGAAAAATATTTTTTAAAAATAGTTTCATAGTTTATTTAACCATTTTCTGAAATTTTATAAAGGAATAAGGTTCAAAAATTGACTACTGAACGAAACGTGAAAGTATAATTTGGCCATTGAACGAAAAAAAAAAAAACAAAAAGTGCAATTGAGCTACTCAATACTCCAAATGTATGAAGTTTCACCTGATAGAAGGTAAACACATCATATAGCATGTTGCATATTGAGATGGAAAATGACTTGGATGATGACTTGGCATTTTTTTTAATTTCCTTTTCATTTATTCTTCTTCTTCTTCTTTTTTGTTTTATTTGAAAACCTTTTTCTTGCATAAAATTTGCTGCAGTACACACCTAGTCCTTTCATTTCTTTCTTCTATCATGTACTAGGCAAATTAGGTAAACTAAGCTTCAATCATTCTTTAAAAAAAAAAAAAAAACACTTCAATCATAAATCCTCAAATCAATTGTGAAATTCTCAAATCACATCTGAAATCCCTATTTGGTTTGATGTTGCTTTGGGATTTCACCAAATTGAAGTTTATCAATTCATAGCTTCATTAATTTGCAGTTTCAATTTCTTACGTACAGCCCGTTTGGTTCGCTGAAAAATATTTGAATGGTGTATATGTTCATACAAAAGAACTAGGTACTGCAACATATTTTTTGCAGATTGTAATGATGGGAAGTGTACTGTGAAGAGTGATTTTAGCACCAAAGTAGTGTTTGGTCCACTTTTTACTTAATTTAGCTCCAAAGTAGTGCACTGCCAATGGGGTCATGTTTCATTCTATTTATTACCATCTTAATTATTATATAAAATTATAAATTGAATATATATCTTTAAAAAAAAAACTGAATATATACTGCAGCAGATTTTATGCTAGAAAATAGTTCTCAAAAATAAAAGGAAGAAATGAAAAGACAATTTTAAAAAAAAAATTGTCAAGTCATCGTCTACGTCAACATACAATTTGCTAGATAGGGTGTTAACCTGCTATCAGATGAAATTGCATACATTTGGAGTGTTGAGTGGCCTAATTGCATATTTTCGTTCAGTGACCAAATTACACTTTAACGTTTCGTTCAATGGTCAATTTAAACCTTAATCATTTATTCATTTTATAAAATATTGTTTAAACCTTTTTTTCTTTAGGATCTTCACCAATGGATCAGTATGTAGTTTTACAGTGAACATCACTTTTCACTAAGCCCAACACAATAGTTGCTCATGGACCAAGGCCTAATCCAATAGCATCCCATTTGTATAATTGTATCAGACTTCTCTCGTAGCTATTTAAAGGAATTTATTCTATTTTTTTTTAATAAGGCTAAAGTGTCATTCCGCATTGGCTATGATGTTTGACTTTAATTTTTTTTATTTTTAGTACTCAATTTATACTTTTTGACCCAATTTGGTAAATAATTAACTTATAAACTAATTTTATCTTATTTGACCATTATTAATTGTTTGATTTGATTAAAAAAATCAATATAAATGTTTGGTTAATAAGCTTTTTGTAACTCCAAAATGTTAAAATTCAAAATGCTATTAAAAATAACTTTTTCAATTAGCATTTTGAGGAAAAGAAATTATACCAAACAGTTATAAGCTAACAGTTAATTTACCAAACACCTTTCTACAATCCGCTAGTGTTATCAAATATCAACTAAGCATACATTTTAACCAATCAGCTAACAGCTATCAGTTAACAACTGTTTACCAAGCAGAGCTTGTCTTTTAAGTTTAAAAGTTGTTCTACATTTAATCTAAAATGTCTGAAATATTTTATTTTGCGATAAGTTTACCAAATTTTGTCATATTACTTGTGAGGGTAATTTCAAACATTTAGATTTTTATTTTTTATTTTTTGAAAAGCAAAATGATGCTCTAGGCAGATAATTTCACAACATAAGATATAAATTCATAACATAAGACACACAATTGTGTGTTACACAACTAGTACTAATCTACTATAGGTACAAAATTCATACTTTAAGGTACAGAAATTCATAACACAAGACACAAAATTCACAACACAAGATACATATACATGTTATATAATTATTTATTTTTAATTCTGATTTAGGTAGAGAATATATCTTATAAACACATAATTTCACAATACAAGATATAAAAATTCATAACATAAGATATACAATATGTTGTCATTGTTGTGTGTTACACAACTATTAATTTGTTGCAGGTACAAAATTGATATTCTTAAAGTACAGAATTTTAACACAAGATACATAAACTCACAATACAATACATATATGCGTATAAGATCACGGTCCACGGTATAACGTTGGTATCACACTATCACATCATTTGGTAAAATTTTATCCAAAACCATGGATTCATCTACAAAAAATCCAAGATAGAAATATCACCTAAATGGGCTAGCATGTGTTTACCAATGTGGACCAGTGAACAAAATTTAAAAAACTCATGTACGCATAACCTAAATTACATTTTGAGTTTTGACCATAACCGTACCCTAATTTCCAATTCGGTCATAATAAATTTCCAAATCAATACATCGCTTCCGGTCAAAGTACAAACACACTAATCTTTTTTTGTAAATTTACAGGGTCGTTCTCTCCGTCCGTGGTCCCACGTTCACTCCGGGAGGCACGGGAGCTGGCCCAAGGGAAATCGTCACTTGTGGAAATTGAACCCGGGTCCTCCCAAAATTCCTCCCCACAAACAGAGCTCACTTGCCACTTGAGCTACCCCATTAGGTTAATTTTATTAGACGTATTATACCTAGTAAATATACCTATTAATATATTATATATACTAATATTTTCACCCTTGTGATGCACTGAATGAATTTGTTATAAACTTATAATATATTAATAATATTTGGATCGATATATAATTATATAAATTATAACATCAAATATTATATAGTGCAATTGAATATTTGTTTTGGATCGATTATGTTTTTTTGATGTTATCCTTGTTTGAATTCGAGCAAATAATTGTTTAATTAATAGCTAATGTATAGATGTACGCATGCAGTGCTGGAACTTTAGATATTTTATATATCATTGTTTAGGATTTTTATAAAGTGGGCAATAATATGCTCGTTCTCTAGTAACTCAGTTATAAGATTCAATTGCTATTCTAATTCATATGTATGGAAGATATATTTTTGTGTAGATACATAGTAATTTTGCCATCTTGGAAAAAACTCAATATCACCAGTTGTATTTACATATTATTGAAAACCTCTTTGTAGACGACATTAGTAGTAGCAACACAATATTGTCTATCCTCGTCTAAAACTGACACTTTCAAGCCATCAAGATGGGTGACTCTGAAGAAAGCCACGTACAATTGACTGTGATTAAAGACTGGTTTTTCAGCAATAACCCAACGTGAGTTAGTGTTCGGTCCTGGCTTTTATTGTCATGGCATATGCAAGCATCAATAAGAATTATTTATGCTGGAACTTGAAGGTCAATCTCGTATCAAAAGAAGTGAGAGACATTCTAGGAATAAGAACTTTGATTTTTTCATGTATCCCATTAACTACTCTTACTTCAACAATGTGATCTGTCAATCTTGTGATAATGAGCCACGTACCGTTATAAAGACCAAGAGAATGGTCTATCTTCTGCAATAACATAACAGGTGCACCGACTTTTTATGTCAATGAATGATTAAGAAAATCATACAATCTCAAACTATTTAAGAATTTATGAGTGTACGTGTACTTTTAATAGATTTTCACCGTCTGATTCTGCCTTACTCAAAGAGTTACAACTTAAATATGTCCGTCCTTTTGCAATATTCATGTCACACATGTACTGATTAATTTGATCAACGACATCTAAAGCCGGCGAGCGAATCACCTACCTTCCAGTTGTGACTCATCAAACGTGTCATATATTGAGCTTGAAATTTAAAAAAAAAATCACTTTGAATGATATATATATATATATATAGTCTAGTTCAGGTGCGCCTGCGCCTTAACGTGCGGTCGATATGGTCACACCAATAGTTATGAACATATGCACTAATAGTGTAAGGAAAAGCACAATAAAAATACACCAAAAAATGCACCATTAGGTGCGTATCACCAAAACAACTCCCCCAGTAAGATCATGAGAATTAATATAGTGTATTAAAAAAGACAGATCTATGGGTGAGATTAATTGAGAGAATTAAAAACGCATGTGTGCATATAGAGCATTATGTTGTGTGCATATTAAGCATGTGTTGTGTGTGCATATCCTATGTTGCACACAACACATGCTTAATATGCACACATCATAACGCTACATATGCACACACTTAATATATATAGGCCTTGTTTGGTAAATAATTAGCACATTAGACAATTTTGGATTATTTGACCACTATTAGGTGTTTGACTTGATTAAAAAATCAATATAAATGTTTGGTTAATAAGTTTTCTGTAACTCCAAAATATTAAAAAAGAGCTAATATTCTTTTTCTCTACAATGTAGTATTGTACTTTTCAACCAAATGAAACACACAAAGAGTGAATATAATATCCACTAAGACTCGAACCCACCTCTCTAATGTGAGGGTGCAACCGGGTGCCACTAGACCAAAAGGAGAGTCGATAATTATTGGGTGAAATAATCTGCTTTGTGACCCTAAGTTGTTACTAATTAATTGACTCAAATGAATAAGACAATAATTTTTTTTTATGTGAAATCAAATTTAAAATTTTGTAATCACTATATCAACTATACGTCCAATTCAACCAACTCAGTTGCGTTGACGCATTTATTCATTTACTATGATAATAATGAGTATTAATGTTTGGCTTCCCCAAATAAAGTATCATTGGAAAATGTTGAATTCAAAAGATTAATTATTCATAAAAAATTCATAAAATCCCTTAATTTCTTCAATACAATTACCCTAATCACAAACAAATTACCACAATTGCCTACTTTTTTACAATTCAGTCCCTTGTTTTTCACCAATATTACAAATTTACAACCAAATCCCAAATCCCCATAGTCGTCTATTTCCAATTCGGCCCTTCATTTCTCATTAATATTACAAACGAACCCCAAGCCACCGGCACGTAAGCACGAACTCACTGTCTATAGCCGGTTTCCGGTTATGTAACGCAAGCAAAAGACTTCCACCTCCTTCCTCTCTTCCTCGGCAGTGTGCTATAGCGATTTCCCCTCATAGATACATACAGCTAAGGCGATACATACATGTATACACACAATCTCTCTCTCCTCTCTCTCTTTCTGTCTGCTCCACAGAGAATAGCTTACCATACATATACATGAAAGCAAATTAATAAATTGAATAAAACGAAAATTCTTTACGTACAGATACTGTTTTCGAAGTTCGAAGCTGTGCGTTTGTTCGCTCCAGAATTCGAAGCTTCTCGGTGCATTGGAAGATCTCTCTCGGTAAGTTTCTCACCGCTGTTTGCACCATTTCTAGCGTGTTCCTTGAGATTGGAGTTGGCGTGATTTTTTAGTAGAATTTTCGATTTTAATGATCTGAGTAGAGATTATTGTTAGTGTTGATTACGTGCGTTAATTGCGTGTTTGTGCGGCGTGTTAGATCTCTGTTGCTGATTTTGGATGAATGAGTGAGTGTATGAATTTTTTTTTGCTGGATTGCTTTGCTCTCAGGATTTTGATTATGCTGTTAATTCGAGTATTTTTTTATTAGAGTGAAATAAAAGCATGATTTTGTGAGGAGTAACGGAGTTAATTAACGGAGAAGGATGAAGAGGTCTAGAGATGAACTGTACATGAGCCCTCCTAAACGCCCTATTAACTCTTCTCGTGCCGAACTGTAAGTCTTATCCCTCCCTCTCCCCTCCGCTCTTTATGTGTACTCAGTTTAAAGTTAATTTGTTGAAATGAAAATTGTGAATTTTTTTTGGTGAACTTTGAGTTTATCATGGCTAAATATTTAGAAATGATTTTCTTTTACCATTGAGATCAGTTTTTTTTGCCTTGAAAGTAATGTTTTTTGTGGACCATCAAATTGTTTTACTAAGGGAGATGTTGTATAATTCATTTGCCAGCACATAAAAGTACTTCACTATATGAAAGTTGAAACCTTTGAATATTTTTACTGTTTTTTAAAATTTCTTTTTATCTGTTATATTTGTAGAGCCTTACTGTTCTGATATTTTTGAAAGTCAGTATTTCATATTCTTTAGAGTGCACTAGTTGAGTTTTTTTCTGATATTTTTGCCAACATAGATTTTTTGTGGTTATCTCATTTTTCCCAAGTTGAGCTCATGTATAGGTATTGATCTTATTTAAATAGTGATGCTTCTTATGACTTATATGTAATTTAATAATTATTTAGTATGTGTTCATTGCTTTTTTTTTTTTAAAAAAAAAAAAATTGTTTTGCTTTATGCCTTGAAGGCCTGTGCAACAACAGATGATGAGTGGAAACGGCATGCAGAAGCTAACAACAGGTGATGCCCTTGCATATCTCAAGAATGTGAAGGACATCTTTCAAGACAAAAGAGACAAATATGATGAGTTTCTTGAAGTTATGAAAGATTTCAAGGCTCAAAGGTTTATTCTTTCTCATGTTTTCTACTTATTTTTTGTTCTCTTATTTCTGTTTCCTCTACCCAGTGAAACTACATTGTTGATTCATCTTCTTGTAATGTTTGTCAATGTTAACAGAGTTGACACATCTGGTGTCATAGCAAGGGTGAAGGATCTGTTTAAAGGGCATCAAAACCTAATTTTGGGATTTAATACCTTTTTGCCAAAGGGATATGAGATCACCCTTCAATCTGATGATGAATCACAACCACCTCCAATAAAAAAACCTGTTGAATTTGAAGAAGCAATAAGTTTTGTAAACAAGATAAAGGTGAGAATGTACTACTTAAATTTTTTTCTATGTATTTTAGCTGTTGGGATTTTCAGTTGATGGGTTTTTTTCCCCCCTCCACAGACTAGATTTCAAGGTGATGATTCTGTATATAAATGTTTCCTTGGCATTCTGAATATGTATAGAAAGGAAAACAAATCAATCTCAGAGGTTTACCAAGAGGTACATTATTTCTATTTGCTTATTGTCACACATACACACTGACACACACATGTATGTGTGTGCATGTATATATGTATGTCTGTATATATATTTGTATGTATATACTAGTCCATTTCTATATGTTGATTAAATGCTCAATTGCTTTGATACTTCTGTTTATTAATATTATTAATAATTTAATATTGATTGATATTATTTTTTCTTCCTTTTTTTTTTTTTAAATTATAATTTGTTTTTAAAATTGTGTTAGGTTTCTTCTCTTTTTCATGAACACCCTGACTTGCTTGTGGAGTTCGCCAATTTTTTACCGGATACATCAGCAACAACTCAAGTCAACAGAACCCATATCTTGCGTCGTGATGATAAAATAGCACCTATAATCATGGGAAAGCCTGCTGAAAAGGTATATTCTTACTGATGATTTATTACATTTGAACTTTTTTGTGGGCAATGACTTTATTTTAGTTTACTGGTTCCAGAGGGCCAATGCTTTGCATGCAGACCATGGCCATGGTCTGGATCGGTCTGACCCAGAACAGTGCAGACCGGAAAGAAGAGAAAGGGGTTTTGATGAGAAGGAGTTGGACAAGAAGTCTGCCTTTAGAGAAGATTCCATTGCCGGTCATTTTAACCAAGGTGGGGAAGGTTCGACGTTGGTGTTGCCTAATTCATACTTTCATTGAATTAAGAATTAAATGATCTTTGAGAAGTGCTTTGATCATTTACTTAGGCCTTTATAACCAATTAACAATCTTTCATACATTATGTAAATGTATATAACTTTATTTGTATAAATTTCCAGGTCCTATCTATTTTATTGATATATCTTTTCTATACTAGTTAAACACTATTTAGAACATTTGTTGATTTTACCACCACTTTGTCTACCACAATGACTATACTAATTTGGCTTTTTGTGTGGGCAGGTGTGGTCGATCAAGATTTAATGTTCTTTGATAATATTAAGGAAAGATTGCAGAACTCTGATGATTACCAGCAACTTCTAAAGTGTCTTCACACATATTCTGGAGAAACAATCACAAAAGAACAGTTGCTATCCCTGGTATTATCCTTATTGCTTTTCAGTGTTTTGCTAGTTACTCAATCATGAGATCACAATCTAGCTCTTGTTCAAGTTCTATGGAAGCCTTAGCTCTGTATTTTCCCTTGAAGTAGTTAAATTTATTGGTAAAACCAGTGGAGAGAAAAGATTAATAGCTAATCCATTTTGGTGATTCATAGTGTGTTGTAACATTGATATACCATTGCCTTGGAAAATGGAAAATAACAACAACTCCATCTTTCTTGTCAAATACAAACTCAAAAGCACATATACATATTATTGTTATCTTCATATGGGTAAGAATATAAGATTGTATTAAGCTTTTATTTAAAAACCCATCCATGTTAGCAGTTGAAAAATAGAGCAGAATATACTGCCAACACTAGGTCCAAAATACTTGAATGGTTATTAGGATAGTAATTTCCAAAATTCCATTTTGGTTAAATTTCTTGTCCTATGTCGTTAAATTGTAGTTGTTACTTGTGAATTTCCAACTTTTTATGATGATTGCATATTCTCATTGCCTCATTGGGGAAAGCGATATGGTTTATGGACGGGTTCTGATTGTTTCAGGTCAGTGCCTTACTTGGAGGACATGCAGACCTTATGGGAGGTTTCAATGAATTTATAACCCGTTGTGATAATATAGGTGGTAATTGTAATCTTAATTATATTGTTTATCCTCAAAGGCTGCATTCACTCTCCTTTGAGTTTTTTTTTTCCTGCACAGTGCACACTATACTTAACTGTTTTGGTGCATTCATGCAGATGGTTACCTTACTGCTACTCTGAATAAAAGTATGTAAGCTTGTTCTTTTCACATAGTTTTTAAGATTCTAACTTCCTCTCCAGCATTATGATTGCTGTTCTGACCTAGTATAGTTTAGTAGTCACATATAAGAAATGAATACGTTGTTTAACCAATTTTTGCTGCTTGGTATTGCACTATTTTGTAGATTGGATCTAAATATTAATTTCAATTCCCAGGATCCCTATGGAATGATGGGAAAGTTCCCAGATTGGTGAAGTCAGAAGACAGGGATAGAGACCGGGATTGTGAGTTGGAAGAGAGAAATCAAGATCGTGATACTAGAGAAAGGGATAGACTTAAAGAATTACATGGGCAGAAGATGTTTTCTAGCAAGGATAAGTATATTGCAAAACCTATACATGAACTTGACCTCTCTAACTGTGAACGCTGCACTCCCAGTTATCGACTTCTCCCAAAGAATGTAAGCATCTGTCTTTTAAATATTTTAATAGTCCAAGGTACTTCTTTTATGAAGCTTTTATGTTTGCGTTGGTTTAATTTGTTCTTTGCTTAATTCAGTATCCAAATCCAATAGCAAGCCAGAGGACAGAGATAGGTAAAGAGGTATTGAATGATCGTTGGGTATCTGTAACTTCTGGGAGTGAAGATTACTCTTTTAAGCATATGCGGAAAAACCAATACGAAGAGAGCCTGTTTCGATGTGAAGATGACAGGTTGGATATTGATTGATCATGATGTCATGCAACATTAGTGAGTTTATCACCTAATATGTGAAATGAAGTGCAACCTTTTCTCTGACCTTTGTTTTTCCGTCGACTCTTTTTTTTTTTTTTTTAAGAAGGTTTAAATAAGTGTCTGTAGACGCAAAGTAGTGTGTTTTAATGCATGACTTTCTTTGGCTTTGTTTAGTAGAGATCTCAGACAAACTTCTATCATGTAAAAGGATGAATGAATGCTATTCTTTTTATGTCATTTTTGAGGACTTCAAAAAATGCCGACAAAATAATATTACACCAGTAATGATTAATCACATGGAGGAATCTGTATCATTATCCTCATATATAAGATGAATTGTTCCTTCTTTTCCATGTGTTTTATGACTTATGAGCGTGCATGTTTCTATTTGAAAGATTGATTCAATTGGACTCTTTGAGGTAAGGTTAAGGATTTGCCAACTTGGAGGATAGAAAAGAGCACCCAAACTGATGATTGATTGACCTAAACTTACTTTGAGTATATCAAATTACCACCAACTCTGTGTGTATGATATTTAACTTGCTTTGATTTTTGGACGATGTGTTCTTAAGAGTTTTTATGCCAGGTTTGAGCTGGATATGCTGTTGGAATCCGTGAATGTTACTACGAGACGTGTTGAAGAATTGCTTGACAAGATCAATGATAATACAATAAATAGCGACAGTCCCGTTCGGGTTGAAGACTATCTCACCGGTAGCAAGCTGACATATGGATAATTATTCAATTTATATTATGTATTCTATGATATTTAATACTTGTGTCATTTTTGTGTAGCTCTAAACCTAAGATGTATTGAACGCCTGTATGGTGATCATGGGCTTGATGTTATGGATGTGTTGAGGAAGAATGCACCTCTTGCTCTGCCAGTAATTCTAACACGATTGAAACAGAAACAAGAGGAGTGGGCAAGGTGTCGTTATGACTTTAATAAAGTCTGGGCTGAAATTTATGTTAAAAACTATCATAAATCGCTGGATCATCGTAGCTTTTATTTCAAGCAGCAGGACACGAAGAGCTTGAGTACCAAAGGTAATGCAGAACAATTTTTCCCTATCACGGGCATAGGACATAATGATGTACAATTTCACAATGCTCCCTCTAGTTCACCTTGAAGTTTTTGGAAGGTGTAGTATCCAATAGATACGCGTGATGTCAGTGAGCGTTTAGTACTTGAATATCATAGTTGCTATTTCCTGACTGCATTTGACTTCTTTTTAATGTATTGTGGGTTTGAATTGTTTTTATGATTCATTTTGAATACTTAAATTGGAAGACCTTTTAGTAATTTGGAAATTTCTGATTTACTTCTCCTTTAAATGCTTAGGATATAAATATGTTTTATTAATAGCTATTTTTAGGTTCAGAATCTAGAAATTAGTTGAAGAACTTGAAGTAATAACTCCTTAGTTTAATAGTGAGTTACTTGGTTATATGGTTGGGCTGTCTAACATGTCTCTTATTTCTCTTTAGTCTTTACTTCTGCTTTATTGTCATCTTTCCTATCTTATTTTCTCTTGTAAACTAGTTTAGGACTAAAACTTTTTCATTTTCACCCTTACCGCAAAGGATCAACAATTATACTCTTATCTTAATTTCTTTTCTCATCATTCAATACATCTTTGAAAGGTCATTCTTTTAAGCTCATTTTAGTGTTAGTATGAAAACAATGGGCTTCTGAGGTATAGTAGGCCGTAAATAAATTCCCAAGTAAAACGTCTGGCCAAATAAACATTGGGCTTATATCTCTCTACCGTCACTAGAAATAATTCGATATGCACAACCGCCCTTTCCTCATCTACCCTTCTGTCTCTTTCATTAAATATTCGTGTCGTCTAGTCACTGCCAGCAGTGACTTCACCAAAAATGCTATTTATTAACCAAATTCTTGCTTCCTACCACTAATCTTCATCAGATACTCGACTTTGGTGTGATCTATTCCCTGGTATCTTCAATCTTGGATCTGTGCCTTCTCTATTTTACTCTATACTCTAGATTATTTCCTCAAATATATCTACATTTCTATTTTAGCTCAGTTTATAGATCTGTTATTTTGGAGTGCGTTTTATGGAATATCCTCAAAAACTTCCTGAAATGTCATTATCTTTTTCTTTGTGAATTAGAAATTTTATTTGAAGGTAAAATGTTTCCTTTTAGCGGTGCGCGTTTGATTTAGGGTTAAAATGGCATATCGAAGCACGTATGAGAACTTGCTTAGTATTGATGATTTGGGCATGGCGAAGTTTTTGGTATTTGCCAATTCTTGTAGAGGGATTATCAAATTTTCAGTCGGTGGCTTATCTCATTTTCTCCCAGATGCGGGCTTAGATTTCATTTATTTTCTGATATATGTAATATGTAATTTGTTATCTTAATCTAAACTTTTTCGGAATTCTTTGATCTTGTGATTGCTTATTTTACTAAAAAAGGTTCATTTTATTCAGTTTATATGAAACATGTGCTTACCTGACAGATTACTCCTTTCTCTTTCTATCCAGCATTATTGGCTGAAATCAAAGAAATCGGTGAAACAAAGTGCAAAGAGGACGATGTGCTTCTTTCTATGGCTACTGGGAATAGACTGCCAGTAATTCCTCATTTGGAATTCGCATTTCCTGATCCTGACATCCATGAGGACCTTTATCAGCTCATAAAGTTTTCGTGTGAAGAATTTTGCACAGCTGAACAGGTTGATAAAGTTATGAAGGTTTGGAATACTTTTCTGGAACCAATGTTCGGAGTTCCTAGTCGTCCTCAAGGCGCCGAGGACGGAGAATGCATTGAAAAGGAATGCAATCAAGTTGTTGAAAGTATCGCTGGAGCTGTTGGAGATACAGAAGGGAGTCCTGCTAGCGCTAGTGGCACAGCAATTAATTCCAGACAATCAAACGCTTCCAAAAATCGCGATGAAGGCCCTCCACCTGAAAACTCAAGTTCATCCAGAGTTTGCTTGGCTGATACTGGTGATTTAGTCAAAGATAATGGTTCTCGTGGTGTAGATATTTCTGCAGGTAGGATTGATACTCTATGTAACCCATCTCACCTTGGCAAGTCACCAAGCCGTCCAAGCGGTGCCAACATGGTTGATGCGACTTCTGCTGAGCAGCTAGCCCATTTAAGTGCCACTGCTGGGAAGGAAACCGCTGGGAGAATTGGTAGAGAAAATACTTCTGCTTTGCAAAATCTTCCTAGTTTAACCAGTAATCCCCTTTTCCAGTTTTTCTTTATCAATATTGCTTGGCCATTTCTTGTTCATCTTTTTTATTCAAATACTTCTTTTCCTGTTGATAGGGCTTTGTGCCACTGGAGTCCCTCCCAGAGCAAGTGATTTGGCTGTTGATAGTGGACATGAGATAAGAACTTGGAAAGAACCAAAGGTATTGTAGATTTGTCGTATTGTTTATCCTCTTTCACCTTGTCTTGTTCTAAATTGTTTGTCCTTGCTGGTGCAATAGGAGGTTAGCTTCACGAAAGCAGTGCAAGATGGCAATGAAGCTAAAAAATCTCATGAACATTCTGTTGAAAAACTAAAAATTGAGAGAGAGGAGGGCGAATTATCTCCGAATGATGATTTTGAGGACAATTTTGGTGCGAGTAACGAGTCTGAAGTTGAGACGGCACATACTACAAAGGATACAACCACTAACAAACAGTACCAAACTGGAGATCGAGAAGAAACTTGTGGTAGAGTGGCTGGAGGTGAAAACGACGCTGATGCAGATGATGAAGGCGACGAGAGCGCTCAGAGGACATCGGAGGACACTGGAAATGCATCTGAACACGGGGATGTTTCAGGAAGTGAGTCTGCTGATGGAGAAGGCTCTCACGATGAACCTGATGAAGATGGGGACCATGACGAGAATGAAAACAAGGCCGAGAGCGAAGGGGAAATCGAAGGAATGGATGATGTTCATGATACTGAAGGAGATGGCGTTCCATTGCCATTGTCGGTGCGTGGTATACAGACCGCTAAGCCTCTCACCATGCTAGTTCCTTCGTCATTGCATGATAAGGATGGGTTGAGAATTTTTTATGGAAATGATTCCTTCTATGTGCTCTTCAGACTTCATCAGGTAACAAGATTTTAGATTGCTGGTATGCCCTAATGATGGTATTGCAAAAATTATTAACTCCGATCCCTCTCTATTTTAACAGACATTGTATGAGAGAATGCACAAGGCAAAGTTGCATTCTTCGTCGGTTGAGAACAGATGGAGAGTGTCAAACGATGCAAACCCCACTGATATATATGCTAGGTCGGTGAGATATATAGCTTTTTGTTTATTATTTATCTTTTATATCAACCGTTTATAATCGTGACACCCTTCTATGTTGTTATTGTCTTTGCAGATTTATGACTGCACTTCGGAATCTGCTCGATGGTTCCTCTGACAATGCAAAGTTTGAGGATGATTGCCGAGCTATTATTGGAGCCCAGTCCTATCTTCTCTTCACCTTGGATAAGCTGATATATAAATTGGTCAAGCAGGTGAATGCTTGATCTCATATTTTCCTTAAATTACATTAAAGCTTTCCATTCCATAGGCAACTGATGAAAAACTTTCCTTAAACTTCTGTCGTTTTATTATATGTAGCTCCAAACAATTGCAACTGATGAGATGGAGAACAAACTTCTTCAGTTATATATGTATGAAAAGTCGAGAAACTCTAGCGTGTCTTTCGATGTGGTTTATCATGAAAACGTGCGTGTTTTTCTTCATGATGAGAACATTTATAGAATACAATGCGTAAGTTTCCGTTGCTTTCACTCTTGCTTAACATCTATAAAAAGAAAATGGATTTCATTCCCGATGTTAATGACATAATTGTGGTGCAGTCATCATCACCAGCGCAGTTGTCCATCCAGCTCATGGACTACGGGTATGATAAGCCTGAAGCAACTGGTGTTGTTATGGACCCTAACTTTGCTGCTTATTTGAGCAACGATCTACTCTTGTGTGCTCCCGAGCAAAAGGGAATCCCTGGGGTGTTCTTGAAGAGGTATTTGATGAAGATATTTCTTGAAAGATTTAATTCCGGATTTAGTCTTATGACTATCACTTATTTCCAATTTTAGTCCTTGATTTTTAAAGCTACCAAATTTACTCTTGGAGTATTGAATCATTTCCAATTTTAATCCACCGTATATTTTGGCTTTGTTTCCTGCGTGTGAGAAACAATTGATGCAATAGTCAATGCTTTTCGATTTTACCCTCAATGTTAACGGTTCACACAGAGAAAAGCTAAATTGGAAGTGATTCAATATTTGAGGGCTAAATTTGGTAGCATTAAAAGTCGAATGCTAAAATTGAAAATGAGTGATAGTTAAGAGGACTAAATTTTCAATGAACTCTTTTTGAAATTACAAAGTTTTATCTTATACTAACACTTGCGTACATCTGCAGAAATAGACAAAAATATGGATCCCGGGATGAAACCTCTGCTACACTTGAGGCAATAGCGGGACTTAAAGTTCTGAATGGTCTGGAATGCAAGATAGCTTGCAAGTCATTGAAGGTAAATTGAACACAAAGCTCTCTCTATCTGTACATAGCGAGTCAATGATGGAAAACCAAACAATTGCCTTTCTCGCTAATTTGGCTTAATAATTCAAATGCCCAAGGTCTCGTATGTTTTGGACACCGAAGACTCGATGTTCAGGATGAAGAAACGGAGGAGAACACTGCACCAGAGTGTCCCGTTCAACAGCCACCCGAATTCTTTGAATGGATCCCATTGAGCACAGCGCTTCCGGAGATTGATTTTCAGTCGACAAATGTGAGTTTTCTTTTTTGTGACAGCAAGGTGTTAAGGTGGTAGCATAGAGGCTGAAGTGTGTATCAGTAACATGGCTCCTGGCTTATATATGTTCTCTTAGTTATTCTCCGGTCTATTAAATATTTCTTTTTTAGTTTTGGTTAACTTGGTAGTTTCATCATTCTAATAAGAATGGTATAGGTGCAGATAACAGCAATGTGTAGTACAATTTTCTCATAACTTATAGCCCTTTTTGCTGTACTTAAATTACCATAACTGGTAAAATACATGAATTTCCCTTTTACAACTAGCTGTTTATTGTTCTGCCATTTCTCTTTTACTCAGGACATTTTTACTAGAAAATACGTGTGCACTTTGTGTGCAATTTGTGTGCACTTTGCTGTACTTAATAGGTATGTAAGAATGCACCACGACCGTGTTCAGAACGCACCAAGGTGTGGTGCATTTCTGAACACGTGGTGCATTTATGCATACCTAATGGTGCGTGACCGTACGCCCCAGGGTTGTGCATTTGTGCATTTCACCCTGATGCATTTCTGAACATCTAATGGTGCAATTTGCACGGCTGGACGGGAACGGGGTGTCGCATTTGGATATATATATATATATATATATATAATTATATACACACATACACTCTGTAATTATAATGCATAAAAAAAAGTTTGATTATGCTTGGGGCATGTTTGAACTGAGTATTCAAATGTTTAAATTTGATTTGATTTGTTACTTGAAATACTCGAGTTTGTCTCGATAGTAGCTGAATTGAATCCAAGTTGAGTAGCTTGACTCACTTACAACCCCAGTCAGTAAAGGGAAAGATGATGGTGTTAGTCCTTTTTTGTTGACCTTTTGATGGAGATGAGGTTTTTGGTCTCTTTGTGGTTTTATCCAAGAGTTTAGGATAGTTGGGGATGTTATTGGAATGTGCATTGGTAATTGGTATGGTGTACTAAAGGTACTCATCACTATAATAAATGATTAAACCTTTCAGTTTAAACTCTTTGACTTAAGAGTGTTTTATGGTCCACATTTGTTGAATTCATTTACGTGGTTGTAACAATATTTCAAATAAAGAAAATAAAATAAATTGGTTAGAAATAAATGAGTACTTTATAACAATACGTTTTCTTTATCTAATGTAACAATGTTACAACTACTAAATTATTAACATCAAATTTTCTCCTATTTTAGATGATTTTATTGACTTTTGACAACATAGATTTTCATAGATAATAATTGGTAGAAAACAACATTAAATACAAATTAATCGTAGGAATAACAGAGTCTCATGACCTTGGAAAGCCTAGGTGCTTCCCGTCAATTCACGGGAGGGTCACTAACAATATGTTTGGGATTGCCATTGATAGATTGGATTCGGAGCTTGAGGGGTGGAAGACTAAACTGCTAACTCTGGCAGGACGCCGAGTATTTGCCCAATATGCTCTCAGTACCATTTCTTATTATGCCATGCAAACGATGATCTTGCTGGCGGGGATATTTGGATGAGATTGACAAAAGAGTGAGGAGTTTCTTATGGGGAAGTATGACTGAAAAATAGAGATGCCACATTGTCAATTGGGTGCAAGTCACGAAGCTAAACTGTCAAAAGAAATGGGTGGTCTTGGAATTAAAACTGTCAAAAGAAATGAATGTCTTTTGTTGCTAAATTAGGATGGCGGCTACTTCATGAAGGTGATAAGCTCTGGGTCAAGGTCTTGCTTTCTAAATATGCAAGGCTTAAAGTGGGGAAAAACATGTTCAAGCACAACAAGGGGGCTTCCAACGCTTGGAGAGGAATCACGAGGGCAATGCTTATGGTTTAAGTAGGTATTCATTGCAAGGTGAACAAGGGATAAGAAACAAAATTCTGGAGGGATACTTGGGTTGGTGACAAGTCGCTTGTTGAATTGGTTCATGATACGGGTTTAATCCAAAACTCAAATGCATGTGTGTTGATCACTAGTGGGTGGAAATGCCAAACTTCCCAACTAATGTTATTTCTCAAATGCAGCTGCATGTGCTTGATATGGAGTCAGGAAGGTCGGACTAAGTTTACTAGAAACACAAGCCAACGGGTAAGTTTTCCATTAAATATGCCTACAACTTGATAAAAGGTTTTAATGTCCCTATGCAGGAATGGGAGTGGTCTACAATCTGGAAACTTTAAAAATCTTGAATAAGGTCAAGCTACTTCTCTGGACTATTAGTCATGGGAAGATTATGGTGGGAAAGAGTTGGACATTCAACGAAAAGTTAGCTAGATTAAAGAAGCCAAGAGAGAAATCAATGTTGCGTTTACTAGACAACAAATGGCCAAAAATAATTCTTCATCCAGTGAAAACCGAAAATGGCCCATGACCATGAATGGATACTCAACGTGGATGGCAGCTGTAAAATCTTTGTAAATAAATCAAGATCTGGAGGAGCCCTTTACAACAATAGAGGCGAGTGGAAAGTGGAGAACAACAATGTGGCAGAGGTGGAAGCTATGGCTATTGCCAAGGGCCTCCAGTGGGTTTGGGATAAAGTTGTGCGCGATCTTGAGATACACAGACAAATGTCAATTCCTTAAGAGGGCGGGCCTGTACGCAAGACAATTGAAGTCATTAAAGATTGGCAAGAAAGATTTAGGATGATCAATTTTAAAACTATTCTCCGCAAGCAAAACATGGTTGCGGATCACGCAAGCATTGGTGTTCTCCAGGAGCCGAATTGGAGTTTGCCGAAACTTATTGTTGAGGATATGATGGGAGTTTCCACTTTGCGTAAAGTGGTTGTTAGCGATTAGGCTTTTAGGCCCCCTTCCCCCGCGGCCGCCTGCCGCCTTTTTGATAAAAAAACAAATACAAATTAATTGCGGGTCATCACATAATCAACAAATTATATTGTGAATCAATAAAAAGTTCATTTTTAATATATTGAAGTTTCATTATTTGTGTATTGAAAGTTTATTTGTTTAGTATACCAAATAATGAACATTCAATACATAATAATAAACTTTCAAAAAATGAACATTTACAATATTAAAAATGTACCTTACGGTAGACCATGATTCATGGTATAATGATTGCACATATCACATTGAATGCGACAAATTTATTGTGGATGAGGGTCCAACTTAAATGATGGGCCTAAGTATATAAAAATACTAGAGTTAATTACTATTTTTGTTTCTCAATTGCTTTCCAACTGTTAATGTAGTCTCTAGTTTTCAATTTCAACCAATTTGATCATCGAATTATTTAAAATTTCATCAATTAAACCATTTCAAAGACCAAAATAGTGATTTTCACATTTTTAAAATTGTCAATTTGGTCTCTGAAAGGGTTTAATTAACGAAACTTTAAACAAAATTAATTTTGTCAATTTTTACTAATTGTTTAAAAACTATAAACAAAATTAATTAATATGCTAATTGTCTCTATCCGAGAGTGTGCACTGGATAAATTCTACTTTGTGACCCTAAGCCCCTAACGAATAAAGGATCACTACAAAGTAAACCAGTCTAACCTAATTTGGTTCATGCATTAACTTTAAAAACTATTTATTTTGGTCTTCTAACTGCAAAAATAACAGTAATACCTTTGGATTTAACACTCGAATTTTTTTTCCTTAGCCAAGAATTAAATTAGGTATAAATTCAGTAGTTAGAGCACCAAAATAAGGAGCATTTAAAGTAGATTATATAAATTAACAAATGCCAATAGTTGAGAGGCCAAATTGAGTATTAACTTATAAGATAATCATATTACATTGTTTAACTACAATTATATTTCCTATAATAATTACATACGTATTATTATATTTTTTATATTTAATTATTATATTAATTATTTTAAAGAGAATTATACTTTTAGTTGCTTAGTTGTCGAGTAATATCAAATTTCATTATGTGTTATAGGTGACATTACTTTTAGTCAATAAAAGTTACTACTATTAAATGTGACACCTTTAGTCAATATATCAAAATTTATTATTATTCTTTGGAGATTTTAGTTGAATAGAACTCCTTAGTCACACTTCAATTTCATGACTTATTGACTACAAATACAAAAGACATAGGACAAGTGCCAATTGAACAAGTTTTGGGCTAAATATAGTTATATTCATAACACCTGGATTGAATTCACATATTATTTTATAATTTAGAGACTCAATTGTAACTCAAATTAAACATTTTTATAATTTAAGGCAATGCTTTAAGAGCAACACTAGTGATGTTTTTTTTTTTTTTTTTTTTTTTTTTTTTTTAAAGTAGAAGAGATAGAATAAAGCATAGAGATTCTATAGACTATTGCAAATGCGAGTTTTTTTGTTAGGTTCCAAAAATGAAAAATAAAAATACATAGTTGATGTGTGTTAAGTATATCAGTATCGTCCGAGAGTGTGTGCTAATTGGCGTCCACCTTAATTGAAATCTTATTTTTAAAAAAATAATAAAAATTTCTTGGTTGACCTCTAAAAATATCTAAGCAAAAAAAAAATGGATGCTCTAATAATTAGTCTTAAATAGAGAAATTGATTGGGTGGGTGTTTTTGGATAAAAAGCTACGGCGTAGGAGTTTAGCCGACTCTCTCTCAGTATTTCTCTCTTCTCTTCTCTTCTCTCCGCACCAAACCTGTAAATTTCGACGCAGATTCCGTCAATCTCGTGGATCTGAAACTCGCCGGAATCGAATATTCCGACCAGAAATGGCTTTATCGACGCCGCGAAGTGCTAATCTCCTGAAGCCGCTGTCGGCGGCGGTGTCCTACATCCGCCACCTCTCAGCCGACTCCTCCGCCGCCATCACAGTGGAGACAAACCTCCCTTTCAGCGCGCACAAGATCGATCCTCCATCGCGCTCCGTGGAGACCAGCGCCAAGGAGCTGATGGCGTTCTTCAGAGAAATGGCGCTCATGCGGCGAATGGAGATCGCCTCCGACTCGCTCTACAAGGCCAAGCTCATCCGCGGCTTCTGCCATCTCTACGACGGCCAGGAGGCGGTGTGCGTCGGCATGGAGTCCGCGATTACGAGGAAGGACTGCATCATCACGGCCTACCGAGACCACTGCATCTACCTCGCCCGCGGGGGAACGCTGCTCGAGGCGTTCGCGGAGCTTATGGGGAGAAAAGACGGGTGCTCTAAGGGGAAAGGAGGCTCGATGCACTTTTATAAGAAGGATAGTGGATTCTTCGGCGGACATGGGATAGTTGGGGCTCAGGTTCCTCTAGGTATTGGCTTGGCCTTTGCTCAGAAATACTCCAAAGAGGATTATGTCACTTTTGCCTTGTACGGAGATGGCGCCGCTAACCAGGGCCAGCTTTTTGAAGCTTTAAACATGGCCGCGCTTTGGGATTTGCCTGCTATTCTTGTTTGCGAGAACAATCACTGTAAGAAATGGATGCTTTTTTATCAGAAATTATGCAGTCTCTAGGTTTTTATTTTGTGCTCTCTCTCTCTCTCTCTCTCTCTCTCTCTGTTGATTACTAGTAATAAATTATAATAAGATTGAATGCTATACTGTTTTTAATGGTATACTGGAACTTGGTTAATGTTCTGGAATTGAAAGGTTTTAATTGAAATAATTGATGGTTCTGTTTAGTGGGATCACTCAATAATCCATTTCCGGTATAATTTAGAAAATTATTCTCAGAAAAGTAAAATTGTGAAGTATAGATTAAATATAAGGAACAAGGTTACTATGTGGGTAGTTTATTTATATGGAGCAGCTTGCCAAATGCTTGATTGCTTTTTTTAATGCAGATGGAATGGGGACTGCAGAATGGAGGGCAGCAAAAAGTCCTGCCTACTATAAGAGAGGAGATTATGTCCCCGGTCTAAAGGTATTTATGAATAAAGCTTGTTCCTTTAATCCTTTCCCTTATTTAATTTGCTAAGAACCAGTTTAATGTCTATCTACTGCTGATAATGAAAATAAAATTGGAGTTTTATAATATAGATAGATTTGAAGTTCTGCCAGCTTTGGACCAAAAAAATTGGATTTGTGCGATCTGAATAGTTATAAATCCATTTATTAAGTAGTCAGACCTTTATTAGATAGATTTGAAGTTCTGCCGTTGGACTAAAAAAAGTGGAGTAATGCGATTTGAATAGTTATAAATCCATTTATTAAGTAGTTAGACCTTTACATCTGTTTTCAAAAAGAGATTGTTTCCAGTGGTTGATTTGTTTGGTGAGTACTTTGCTCCTACACCAACCTCAATGTTTCTGTTGAGTTAAAGCACCATAAAATACAAGATTATATAGCTTTGTGGTGCTACACTGTACTTTTGCGTACTCATGTAAGAGTTTTTATTGCATGAGTAATCCTATGAGCAAGTGCTCCAACAATTCCCATGCTTTTTCTTCCTATAAAAACAGTGTTCTGAAGAAAAATGTTTAGATACATTCATTTAGCATACCTTGAGAGTGTGAATGTGTGATAATGCTGATTTTAGGTGCTTTAGTGAGAAGTTTATTTACAGGTATTTACCCATGAAGTTTCTTGTTTCTATTAAGCTATTTAGAGTATTTGCTAAATCCATAACTTTCCTACTCATTAAAGCCCAGGAACAAGGAAGAGATATAAGTCTCTTCATGACTTTCCAACTCATTTGGCATAGAATAAAGGTTCTTCTATGCCAAAGATTTGGCAAAGAAGGCAGATTAAATTGTTTATTTTTCCTGGTTTTTAAATTTTAAATTTTGATTTTGATTCCAGGGTTTTACATATCTTAGTAGTTTATTACCAAACAGATAGACTACTTTTACTTGACTCATTCTAGTTCCTTAATTTTTGAATCTGATTGCAATTCTAATTACCATGTTTGAACCAAACACCCATTGCCAAAGTGTCCTTTGATTTATCTTATGAGTGCTTCCTATAACAGGTGGATGGCATGGATGTCCTCGCTGTGAAACAGGCATGCAAATTCGCCAAGGACCATGCTCTGAAGAATGGACCAATTGTGAGTTTTTATCGTCCCTATTCATGAAGCCTTTTTCATTGATTTGATGAGTAGTACTGTGTGCAATGTATTTACAGACTGCAAAGCATGTAGTTATTATAACCATGTGTATGGTAATGTTTCCTTGATAGTAAAATGCCTTGCCTTGGATAATAGGGTAAGATGATGTGGAAACAATTTGTAACTGGTCTTTCAACATGAGCAAAGTTTTGCTTTGTTATTAGTCTTTTATTGCAGCTATGATATGACCACATACTTACTGCCATATAAATGATGAATTCTGTAGCTTTTGTTTTAGGAAAAGTAATCTTGAATTTGGCATTTGCAAACATGAACATCTTTTTTCAGGTAGATAAAGCAACACTTAGAGTGTAAGGTTCTCTTTTTTTAATTTTTAATTATTTATTTATTTATTTATTTTTTTAAAGAAATATTAATTTATGCAATTAAATTGGATGTGAATTTGTGATCCCTATGAGCTAGTGGGAAGGTTATATACACGAATATACCATAGAATGAAATGGGGATTCCGAAAGAAGATTTAGCGTGTGGAATATGATATGATTTGGACTGCTGCTTAGATGTAATGTATTGATACATTTTTCTGACAATTGATTGTCTTTTTAAAATTATTTTTACATTGCTTTTTGAATTTACACATTTTAATGCACATCCATGATTTTGTTCAGATTCTTGAAATGGACACCTATAGGTACCATGGGCACTCCATGTCTGATCCTGGAAGCACTTATCGCACACGTGATGAGATCAGTGGAGTGAGACAGGTAAACATAATCTTGAGACTTACTAGAACATTTCTTCTTATAAATACTGGCTTCATTCATATTTATTTGAACATTCTTTCTACTTTTCAGGAACGTGATCCAATTGAAAGAGTCAGGAAGCTAATATTAAGTCATGATATATCCACTGAGAAAGAGCTGAAGGTAAAGATGATAATCGATTAAACTTAAACCCTCGGAAGATATTTTTACAAATTGTTTTGATATATTTTTCAATTAGTGGATTATGATCTTGTGGTTATTTTGCTTTTGATAGTGGTATGCTTTGAATGGTATTGTTACCACAATTTGTGGTGATGCGTGGTTTAACTCACATCTCCTTTTGATCTTCTTAACCAGGATATCGAGAAGGAAGTGAGGAAAGAGGTAGATGAAGCCATAACAAAGGCAAAGGTGAGGCACATGGGACACACTGCACAGTAGCAATTAAATTGGTTTTGTTGAAGACTGCCAGTTTAGCATAACCACACTAAATGCTTGTTTTATCTTTACAGGAGTGCTCCATGCCTGATCCTTCTGAACTCTTTACAAATGTATATGTGAAAGGGCTCGGAACTGAGGTACATATCAATATGATTTTATGCCTGCTTAATTGCTCGTTACAATTGTTAAATGGTTCCTAGGCATTATACACTTGACTCTGCTCAATTCTCCTCCTTCCTAGTGACCAACCTTTTTTTTTTTGTTGGCAAGGAATTATGACATAGCGAATGCAGTAGTGTATGTCACCTTCAAATATACTATAAATAGGCCAGAGTTGCGTCAAACTCAACACTCGTGTTTGATTAATGATGATAAAACCTTTTTTCACATCCACATGCATTACATTAGTGACATGTGGAAGAATCCAAATGGTTATGTGCATGATGATTCCACAACCTGTTGTAAGAAATTGATAACTATTTGCCCTTCAGAAACAATTCAATTGAAGTTTGGTGAGCGGGTGTTGTTATAAAAAAGGGTGATCAATATTTGCATATTATCACGTTGAACAGATACTATGTATATGTTAGATTGTAGTACTCAAAAAAAATGGCGGTGTTGTATTTGTGTACACAATATATTAAAACTTGAAGGATGTGTTTTGTTTTTAATTAAAAGGTTAAACTAATAGTGAGATTGCACATTTATTATTTGATATGTCATGATATCAAATTGAAAGATGTGTTCTGTTTTAACTAAAAGTTTAAGTTAATAGTGAGACTATACATTTACTATTTTATGTATATTATGCTCAACAATTTGAATTATTGTAAAAAATTAACCTTAACATTTTATCTTGAACTGCTGGGCATTTCATTAGTTAGATCCATTAAAGCTAATTTGTTCATATTATGAGCAGGCTTTTGGACCAGACAGGAAGGAATTGAGAGCAACTCTTCCATGAGTTGGAAGTGTTTGACAACAGTTGGCCTCTATCAAATATATATACACCAGAGATGTAGAAAATAACCAACATACTTAAATGTTCAGTGTCTATGATTTCTTCGAGAGGTTTGATAGTGCAATTTTTTGAATGATTAAATAATGAATTTGAGTACACATGCAGAAGCTCTGCAATGAGTAATACTAGGTTGAAGATTTTTGCGGTGAGAGCTTATTGCTCCTACAAGAGCGTGGTTCAAAGTTGATATTTTTCGACCTTTTGGCATTGTTTCTCTCCTTTTTGCCTGATTCTTGATTTTGCAGGTGATTTCTTTGCCTTGTCTGATGGTTATTATTTCCCTGGTTTATTTTTTGGGCAGAATTTGTTACTCTATTATTCCTCATTTCCCATTTTTCCTGTGTGATGATGGTGGAACTGTGTTCTCCACAAGTGTTTGGCGGCTGGGTAGTTTTGTGGTCCCATCAAAACTAGTGTTTTATGTGTAGTTTTCTTTGAAATTGGATGAAGTCTAGGTGTTTAGTTATTGACTTGTTTGGAAATGGTTTAGTGCTGAGGTGGGATTGGGAAAAATAGTGAAATTGAAGTGGTTAGAACAGTGTTTGAGTGAGAACTTTTGGTCTAATATAACCTTAAAATGTTAATCATTTTTTGAAAGAATTTAAGCTTATAAGTTGGTGAAAAATGTTTTTGTACAATATTTCTTGATTTCAGACTAGACTACATGTGATGGTAGGACACTTTTTGTGTAAACTGATATTAGTTGTTTGTTACGTTATAAAGTGTTATTTTTGTTATTTTTGTTTGTTTGTTCTCTTTTATGCAAAGACAATTACGTATATTTAATGTAAAGCCAAGTTATAGCCAATACGAAACGAATAAGATCCAAATAAGAGCAATGAGGTATCTTGTCATCCAATGGGTACATTTGTTCTTTTGGTTGCACTTTAGCTTACTATTTTCATTGGATTTCAATTTTGTGGTGATAATAGGCTTAGGTGTGTAAATTTGAAGTGAATCTCAAAGAAAGGTTATTTTTGAGTATACTGTACAAGAAGTGTCAGCTGAGCCACATTTTCAAAGTGTGTTATTGTGCTCTCAACTGTACATTCTACGATGTATTGTATGATACTATGTGCTATTGTAACTTGATAACTAGTCTAGTTTTGTACACAAGTTCATATAGGGTATGATCCTCCTAATCATCCTCTTGGAAATTTGGGACACCTCACATGTTCATCAACCCCTCTATTTGTAGGCTTGTAAATACTATGTAAGGTTTGGACTTATTAGATTTGCTCATTTTCCACGCAACCCGTAAATGTGATATGATACTAAATTCAACATGAAAATAGTGAGTTAATATTTAGCTTTAACCTGTTTTGAGTCATTAACGAGTAGTAGATTGACTTGTCAAAATTTTTGTTTTAATGAGTTAACTCGCTTACCTCGTTACAATTTTTTATTTTTTATTTTTTTTTTCCTTTAAGGTGGTTTGGAAATCCAGAAAATGAATCATCTTCTTGATTTCCAATGTTTGGACGTGTTTGGAAAATCATAATGAAAATCATTTTTCGGTAACTTAGGAAAATAGAACTATTTTGGCGAAAAATGACTTCCACTAAAATGACGACCGCCAAGTGTGTTTGAACCGCGATACCCATGTTTTTCACAACAGTCTTCTCTGGTTTCCGGCGGAAACTAGATAGCAATCTTCTTTGGTTTTCGGCTTTTTTTTTAATAAATATATTATTTTTTAATATTATTATAAATATTATTAATTAAAATATTTAATTATACAATTCTATTTATTTTTCAGAAAATGCACCAAACATATCAACACAGTTTATGTGTATGTATATTATGAACATGAATTCTATATCTTATGAAGTCAAATTTTGTGTATTGGACCAAGGTCCACCTTGCACCATGGACCCTGATCTATGATAACGATTGTACACAATTAAAAGAAAAAAATTGTTTAGGTAATAATTCATAAATTGAGTGTACATCTACCATATATGTATGATTAATAAACTGAAATTTTTCTTAAAATTAATAATTAATAATTAAGACAAGAACTTTAACTTATCAAAGGAGATAGATTATCGCCCCATGTTAGGAAACATGAGTAGATATATGTAATATGTCTCAAAGCCACTCTTAAGTTGAAAGGCAGAACATGACGCTCCCCTTTAAAGGGGAGCATGATGCTCCCGTGTGCAAAATTGGGTAATGTGATATGTTCAGATTGGCCAATTTTGTTTCATTCTTTTAATTTTTAGATATATTAATAAATTTATAAATAAAAATAAAAATGTATTAAATTATTATATTATAAATATAAATAATTTTATTCTTATTTATTTGTTAAAATCTCTAAATAAAAATTAATTTATTCATGTGAAAAATCATTTATATAGTTTTTCATAAATGCCTTTATTGATAATTTAGCATTCTAATTCAACCGACATCGTTATTTTTCTAAACAAACAATTTTTTTGGGAATATAGCTCAATTAATTAATTAATTGTGCTATTAAAATAAGATTTTAAAGTGATTGATGGAACCAATTAAGCTATTTCCGCAAAGACTTTATTTGTTAATAAGTGTAGGGTGTTAGGGGTCATTTACATGAGTTCTACTGTGGAGACTTTCATTAATTATATTTTCTGAAATGACAAGTATGAATATGATATTTTTCATCTTGTTAGTACAGAAAAAATTGTCTATATTCAAAATTTGTAAGAGAATAAAATTGGAGAGTACAAGTCGTATTTTTCCACTCACATGATCACATGCCCTTGGCTTCAACATCACTCTCTTAAGCATGAAAAAGCCAGCTGGCACTGTCTCTTTTTCTTGCTGGCATCACCTTAGACCTTAGTGGAAAGCAATGAATATGCTTTGCCTCTATTATTAAGATTGGTATTCCCCTCACTATTACCTAAAATTTGTTCTAAATTATTACTACTATATATGAGTTAATGGTATTTAGGGTCCTCCGAGTATAGTGATTTGTTCACGTTTAGTCTTAAACTTTCAAATTGTCCATCTGTGGTTTTTTTACTTTCAAATTATTATCATTCGTGGTCTAAGTTAACCACTCACGGTCTTTCAACTTTTAAAATTTAACTAGTTGTCCTCTTGGAAAGACCACATGTTGTTAAGATTTGATAGTTGAAGGATCATAAGTGGCTAATTTGGAACACAGATAGTAACAATTTGAAAGTTGAAGGATCACCAATTGCAATGATTTGAAAGTTGAAGGATCATGAATGTTAACGATTTAAAAGTCAATGGACCGCAGATGATCAATTTAAAAGTTTATGACTAAATATGACAAAAGTACTATAAACGAAGGACCTAAATGATATCAACTCACTATATATTGTACGTAGGTTTCACACATCTTAAGGTAAAATTCACAAGTTTTTATTACACATAAATTAATCACTTTATTATAAATAATTAAATTAATTTATGTTTGTAAGGATATATAGTTCGGCTTATATACCTCTACTGCAAAAGAACGTAAGAACATTACAGTCAAATGCGGCCAAGTCATGTAATCATAATTGAACAAATCGACACATGTAACAAAGTTTTTGACCCATTATGACACGTGATATGTATAAATCAAAATACTAAATTATATATTAATTTCCCTCTGTACAACTTATAACCATAAAAAATAATTTATAAAAATTTCAACATCAATATTATCACTATTTCAGTTTCATTGATAACTCGAGTAATGAGAAATTACTTTTTATACAAAATTTTACACATATATTTACCTAGGACTATAGGAGATAGATCGAGGGAGAATTTGTATAATATAAAACTAAAAAGTGTACACAAAAATATGTGTATTGTGTGATGTATTTTTAGAGTTTGTACAGCTTTTAATGTACTTTTACATATCATAAAATATACTTTGTAGCTTTACATGATACAATTTTGTATTCGCACGCTCACACATGTTTTCAAATGATACAATCCTTATTCAAAAAAAGACAAAATTCCTCACTCACTAGTGCCTACACGGAGACACCACACGAGAGCTTGAAACTCCTACACTACAATTGTTAGTGCTTGATCTTGTATCTTGACCCATAAACTACTACTCAAGAATCAATTGAACTATCTGTAAGAGTTTAACAACACTTTAACAACTCATAAAATGAGATATTAGAGTTCAGATTTTAGAGTCCCTAGATTGGAGATTGGGCTTCCTAAGTTGACGAAAGTGTGAAAATAGATTCTTTGTGTACAGAATCAATAATATGAATTGACTGAGAGACTGTTTAGGTGACTCGTACTCTCGTAGTATACCTCATTCAGCGATGCTTGAACATGAATTCTATGAGCTTATAATTAATCTCAAATAAGTTAGAAAATTACGTTTGATACGAGGTAAAATCATAAAGGAAAATAACAGTTTGCTTTTAAAAAATGATCACAAAATGGAAAGTTTTAATTCTTTCCCCTAATAGTACAATTTAGAAACAAAACGCAACAGTAGAAGTTTCCATATGATTGCCAGTAACAATATTCCTCAACAGAAAACCGCGTTTTTTTTAATAATTATTTTCTCATTTTCCATTAGCAACAAAGTGCGTGTTCAAGATGTGTTTGACATTTCCTTCTCCAGAACTATCCCTCTTCTTCTTCTCCACCTTCTTCTACACCAGAACGCTGTATATAACTATTTTTTATTTGAAAATACGTATTTATAGATATAGTGAGAGATAGAAAAAGGAGAGAGAGAGAGACATTCTTGGACATTTTTGAAGTCCAAGAATGAAGAGTTCTTGGGTTCAGTTAGTTTTGATCTTGATTATTGGGCTATCGCCGTTGGGTTGTTTAGGGATTCGGATTCTTCCGGTGGATAATGGGGTCGGGTTCGGGTTCGGGTTCGCGGAAGCTCCAGCGTACCGGAACGGGGAGAGGTGTGCGGTGAAGGGAGAAACGGTGTCGTATTGTTCACCGTCTTTGGTCCACGTGGCGATGACCCTTGACTCGGAGTACCTGCGCGGGTCAATGGCGGCGGTTCACTCCGTGCTCCGCCACGCGTCGTGCCCGGAGAGCGTCTTTTTCCATTTCCTCGCCGCGGAGTTCGACCCGGCGAATCCGCGGGTCCTGACCCGACTCGTTCAGTCCATTTTCCCTTCGCTGAACTTTAAAGTTTATATCTTTAGAGAAGACACCGTGGCTAACCTAATCTCGTCTTCGATCCGGGTCGCCCTGGAGAACCCGTTGAATTACGCCCGGAATTATCTGGGCGACCTGCTCGACCCGTGCGTGACCCGGGTTATTTACCTCGACTCCGACGTGATTCTCGTCGACGATATCCAGAAGCTCTGGAACGTCAAGCTAGCTCACTCCCGGGTCATCGGGGCCCCGGAATACTGCCACGCGAATTTCACCAAATACTTCACCGAAGAGTTCTGGTCCGACCCGATTCTACCCCGGGTATTCGGGTCCCGGAACCCCTGCTACTTCAACACCGGCGTGATGGTGATGGACCTCCGGGAATGGCGGCGCGGGAATTACAGGGAGAAGATCGAGACGTGGATGGAGATCCAGAAGAAGAGGCGCGTGTACGAGCTGGGCTCTCTCCCGCCATTTCTGCTGGTTTTTGGCGGGAAAATCGAGCCGATCGATCACCGGTGGAACCAGCACGGCCTCGGCGGCGACAACGTGAGAGGCTCTTGCCGGAGCCTCCACCCCGGCCCGGTGAGCCTGCTGCATTGGAGCGGGAAAGGCAAGCCATGGACGAGGCTCGATGAGAAGAAACCGTGTCCGTTGGATTATCTGTGGGGCCCCTACGATCTGTATCGACGGACCAACGTTAAGCTATTCCATCATCATCAACAACAACAACAACAACATCCGTTTGTGTACTCCAATTATTTCATTTGATTTTTTTTTTTTACAAGGTGATTTTTTATATTATATATTATATATGATTCTTTGATATGGTTGTACAGATTGATTTGGAGGAAAATAGATAGAAATAGGAGGGTTGTAGTTTAGTGAATTTATTTTGTTGGGGTTAAAAATCAAAATTCATATATACAATACAATACAACTTCATTTGTTTGTTATGGTATATTCTTTACTATATTTATCCTCTAACAACTCATTTGAGTTGTAAAATATAAAGTCAGAGGTACAATTATGTATTTTAGTTAGCGATGCCTACTCTTTTTCAGGTTGTATTTCATATGAACTCATGTGGTTAGGTTCCATTACAACATTTTTGGCTATTAATATTGCATTAAATTATTAGCATATACATGAACATATCTAGAAAATATTATTAGTGGTTAGCGAAAATCAAACGTCGAAGAATAATCAATTATATTACCTGATGGATATATTGAAATTTGAAAGTAAGGTCCGTGACAAATTGAACTGAAAAGGAAGGCAAAGGCGACCCGACTCAAGATCGCAATTGGCCCGGGCTTGGTCTTGGCCTTGGGCACTCGGTGCAACCTCGGCCGGCCTCAACCTCGGCCGGTGACTTCGTTAACAGTAACCGCTTGCCTAGTATGGGATGGTTACGGGACTTCCTTTGCATATAAATTCGATAGTTTGTCTTTGTTAAGATATCAAGTCTCATTATAATCACATTACATCTTTGAGCAATACAAGATTCTTGCGCTTTTCAATTAATATCATTATCTTTGTCTTTATCATTATCTTGTATTGTTTTCCTTTAATTATCAGATTTTGTTAATTTGGGTTATCCGAGTTAGTTTAATACATTGCTACTTAAACATTTAGTACTAATTTTTATATACGTTTTATTTTTAGATGTAAGTTACTGCTATATATGTATGTATATGCATACATATATATATAAGGGGTAGGGGTGAGGGGAAGCAATTGCTTCTATTGTCTCCTTTCTGAATCCACCCCGAACATATGTGGTATATATATATAGTGTGATACTAATAAAATTTTATTTAGTCAAATGTTTAAAACTATTATGAAGTATGTAATTATATTTCGATTATATGTAACATTATAGAATTTCCTCTTAGTTTGAATATTCATTTTCATATCTAAAAGTTATAGATATGAAATTACGAACAAAATTTTGACCTTTTATCTAATGTTACCGAGTCCACGGGATTTTTATCCATCAAAGAATCACTCAAAATTCATTTGATGAATTAGTTGCATGGTTGCTTTCAGTGATTTGAGAGGCTTCCTTCAGCAGGGGATATGCTGGCAATATATGCTTGCCTTGCACAACTCACCCTTGAAACTTTCTAGATACTCTTCTATTATTTGGGACAATATATATATATATATATATATATATATATATATATATATATATATATATATACACACACACACACACACACACAATCAAATGAGAATACCTCTTTACGTGAGACCCTTTATAAATGGGCACTCAAGCTACTACTTAAGTGCACACAGATTAAATTGTTTTATCTCCGATATCATCTCAAAGTCAATGGTAAAATATATTGAGTTACAACAAATTCTATCACAAATTTAAAATTTTAAGATTTTGCACCAGATATGAAAAGATACGTACTATTCTTATCCAGCAACATTTAATTTCCATATACACCCCCTGCCTAAAAAATTGTGAGAGTAATTAAGTTGCGGGATAACATATCTCAATGATGTAGAATTTAAGTGATTTACTTTTTTCTCTAGCCTGAGATCCTCTCCCATTATAATTTTAAACCCGAATAATTACCGAACATTACGTCAACACTTAGACATTCGATCACGTACTGTTTTATGCCAGGGGCAAACCGTTGACATATATATAATTTTATTGAATGTTGACCTGAATAATATAAACTAATCACGTTCCAAGCCTCCAGATTTGCTTTTGTGGTTTAAAAGTAATAATCCAAAGGCTGTCAGCAAATTGAATCAGCAAAATATACAAAATAAAAAAATAAAAGTATTATTACTTGCTAAAAGGGATATTATAATGTGAAACGTCTGATTTGCAGCCACCAACCTTAAGAATTAAGATATAGGCACCAATAAAGCAGGCAGACCATTCAACATTTTGCCAATACCATACAAATGCATGAATCTTTTTATTTTTTTTTAAAGCAAAAATCGAAGATATATTCAATGAAAATAGACTACTGTAGCTAAAGTGTGAGCTAGCACATTAGAAATTTTAGCAACTAAAAGAATGCATGAACCTTAATTAATTGGTTACGTCAAAATTAAATTAAAAATGACATAGCATTTATGTAATTATTAGAATTTCTGTATGGGAAAAGTTTGATATTACGTTGTGGATAATTAAAAGTGCAGAATTGAGTATATTATTATAGATTTTAAGTGCATTGTTAGTTATTTCAGATGAAATAATATTTTAATTGCATAACAAAAATATAGGCAAGTTGTAGTTGGCAGCATTTCTATGCCTTGCAACACTACGATTTTATATTTATTTTGCTTTTAATATTTCCCTACCAAACTTCTTGGTTGTGAGGCTTAGAAAAGTTTGTAAGTCTTCGAAAATCATAAAATAAAATAAAATACAACAATGGAGTTTGCATTCAAGTTGGGTTCTTTCTTGTCCTGCCATTCTTTTTTTTTTTCTCTCTCTCTCACTTTGGATTTTTTTTTTATCTGGAGAACTTTTTAAAATTAAAATTAACATTTAAAAAAAAATTAATACTAAACATGTTTTATTTTTTTTGTCTTTTTCTTTTGCATCGTATATGACATATTTAAAGGTGTTGGAACATATGTTTTTGGATCCAATTTAATTTGGACAATGTTTATGCGTTCCAACTTGAAACTAGAAGTTTAGAATCCAAATAAAAGGAGAACACATGCATACACAAGTATTTTAATGTGAAAACATAGTATTAATACATTATTTTAGTTATTTAATAGAAAATATTTTTTTGATTTAATTCCATTTTTTGTCCTAGATTTATAGGTGATGATCTATTTTTAGTTTTTTTTTTTTTTTAAATTTCAAAAGATTCCCTTTTAATCATAGTATTACTGTGGCATGATATTTTTTTTATCCTTCATCAACAAAACAGTTTAAATTCTATAAAATACAAGAGCATTTAGGTCTTTAATTAGAATATTTTTTTTCAAAAAAGATAAAAATAAAAATATAACAGGCCAGGTCAACCCACTTTGTACAAAAAAGGTCAAAACGTCATTGTATTTAATGGCATTTCAACGATTTTGTTGAGGAGGACAAAAATTGATCATGTTGCAATAATACTAGAATCAAAGGGATGTTCTGAAAAGATGGACTAAAATGGATTGTCACATATAATTTTTTTTTTCTTTTTTACCTTGCAATGAAGGGGGACTGCTATATTTACATCAAGAATTTACATATGCTTATTAAGGCTGACCTTATCCCTGCAATTGAGGGATTGGCAATATGATGTGGCAAATGCCACATCATTTATTCTTTTTTTTTTTTATTTGATGTACAGGATTTGCAAATTTGCAAATCCTTGCTGCGGCAGCTTTTGTATTTTTTTTTTTGAATTTTTGATTTTTTATGTACTTTCTTTTATTATTATTATTTTTTTTATTTTAAGTGATGTGATGTTGGGTCCACTTTTTAAAATATATTCCGTATTAGGTTTGCAGGAATATAATGTAAATAATAAAGGATTTACAAATTGGGTGATATAGAGGTGGGACCCATCATTTACAAATGGAGAGATTTACAGGGATAAGGTAGCCTTAATAATGCAAATTAGACAGTGTCAGGATAAGAGTTCACACTCTGATACAGAAAGATGAAGTGGTTTTATTAATGATCAAAGTACAAATTAAAATAGAATACTGGCGGAGGCTCCTTGAACTTTTTTTTTTTTCGTTTGTATAATTTGACTAACAAGAGAAAAGCATGAAATAAAATGAGGGAAGAAAGAGAAGAAAAATATGAAAGAAGGAGAAGAAGTGGAACATAGTAGTCCATATCAAAAATGAAATTACGAAGAAGAAAAACATGATTTTTTTTTCTGGGTTAAATAGTAATATAGTATTACTTTGGTTTCTGCCTATTCCTATGCCGACATAAACCCAATGTATGTAGAAGGAATGAGCAAATTGAGTTTCTATTTGTGGTGGTAGAAACTTTTTTTCGATAATTATAATTTTTATTTTAAAATTTTTATTCACTAGTAGATAATATCTTTTGACCACCGGTAGAACTGCTAATGCGGACAGATAGAGCCCACCAAAGTCCGCCTTTGTAGCCGGACAGGCTAAAAAGCTGCCAAAATGCAGGCCTAAGGAGGGATAGCCCGCCCCGCCCTCCCTTAGGCCAGTGGCCAATGGGGATGGGCGGGGCTTGCCTGATTTTTTATTTTTATTTTTATAACTATGTACTAATTTATTAGCTTTGCACCTATAATCTATGCACCTTGAAATAAGCGGTTAAGAAGTGAAAAATAATGTTGTGAAAGTGGTTTTGATATAATATATAGAGTTAATTCCATTTTTGGTCCTAGATTTATAGGTGGCATT